>NC_133619.1:474477764-474717764 GCF_048593235.1 Sminthopsis crassicaudata
TTAGAAGTTCCAGGAAGCTGAAGGGAGGAAGGAGAACATTTTAGTCTTGGAGGACAACTTATAAAAAGACATGGAGGGAAGAGACAAAATGTCATGTTGTCTGGGTCAGTCATAACAATGGATAAATGAAAGACTATAAATAGCAAACAAAGGAGTTATAATAATAACTAGCATTTAAATAGTATTTTAAGGTTTGTAAAACATTTTATTATTTTGTCCTTACAACAACTCTGTGAGGTAGGGCTTATCATTTTCATCACTCAGATGTAGATACTTAAGACTGAGAAGGATTAAATAATTTGTCCAGGTTCATACAGTTAGTAAGTGTTTAAGGTAGAATTTGAACTTAGGTATTCAAGTATTCTAGTCTCTATGGCACTTAATTGACTGAGTAGCATCTCTCTTTAATCATGCCCTTAAAGAGTATTAAATAGGTGATCTTTCTCAATTCCTAAACACATTTCCCCTTCCTCACCTCATACCCCCCTCAGTCTAAGTGTGTGCCACTCCTGCACAGATATATGTGTGGAAGGCAGCCTAGCAGCCTAGGAGTTCAATTCCCCATTAGCCTTTCCAAGTAAGGAGCTGCTTACTCAGGGTTTTTTTGTTCATGGCTAACCCTCCGTGGTAGATCAGCATGCAGTGTCTGATGTAATTCAAGACCTTGGCACTCTCTCCAAAGGACAATGTGAACAGCTGTTCAATCAGGGCAGCATCTGACATAAGCCCTATTCCCAAGTGATCATAGTTCTGCTCCCAGACTCCAGCTTTTCTAGGTACATGAGTTTAATTTATGGCTTTGTCTCTGTGGTAACTGAGCAGAGTTGAATGTTCTCTGGCTATCTCAGTCTTTCCAATTAGATTATGGACGAAAAGGCATTGGGTCCTGTAACAGGGTTGCCCTTTATTCTTTCCCTTAGATTCATAACAAGTCCCTTTTAAATGTTCCACACCATTGTCTTTCACCATCCTACAAATCTGCCTACTCTGGAAGTATTTGACCCTGATGTATGAAAATGAGACAAAATATAAAGAAACAATTACAATTTCATATTTACTAAGAAACCTATGATCTTGGGTTTTTTCCCCTTAAAACTAAATTTCTCTACTTGAGAAAATGTATAGCCTGGAAGACATGAATATCCAGCTCACTTGGCAGTTATTTTTTTTATTGGGAATTAATATTATAAGATATACAATCTTCATTAAGACATTTGACTCTAAGGGTCAAAGTTACATGATCTATGGCCAAAAGCAGTGAGCTAGGTCCAGATGACGGATTGAGCTCTCTTATATAATGTTTATTAACTTAAGAAATTTGACATCCTACTTTAGAATCAGTCCTTTAAGTACAATTAGCATGAATCAGTGCAGTAGAATCTGAGTATCATGGCATAAATGAATAAAATTGATTTTCTAGTTTAAAGATGAGAACTAAACCCTAGACTCATTATGAAGAACCCCCACTAGGATTTAACATTCTATGAAATCAAACCTGAAAGATACAGCTAATTATACTTATCATGTCTTTACTAGAAAAACAATTAAATTAAAATATTCTTTTTTACTTATAATGCCTAAAAATAAAATATTCCATCAATTTTTAAAAGAAGAAATGAATGAAAGTATTAATATTTGAAAGATAAATCTTATGCTAGTTTGAACTAAAAGAGAATTTAGAGGTAATCTAGTTGACTCTCTTCTCCAATCAATTAAGAAATAATTAAGCACCTACTATGTGAAAATCAATCAGCCAATACACATTTAGCTAGCAATACATTTTCCTTCTAATAATATTTTATTTTCAATTACATGTAAAGATAATGTTTGACATTCACTTTTATAAGATTTTGAGTTCCAGTTCTTTTCTCCTTCCCTACTAACCTCTCTCCCCAAGGTGGCAAGCAATCTGATATGCCTTTACTCTTTAGATACCAATATACTTGACATCTACTATGGGCCAAGCATTGTGTTGGGAATACAAAAAAAAGGGCAAAAGACAGTTCCTACCCTAGAGGAGCTTACAAGTTAATGAATAAACGTGAGGCCAAGGGAGCTTAAATGACTTTCTTACTCACTCCCAAGGAATAAAAATGATAGATCTAGGATGTCTCAATTCAGGATGGTGTCCTAGGACTCAACATCTAGTGCTCTGACTTCAGAAGTTTTTCCACTTTATCAGAGTGCCTGACAAATGGGCAATATAGGCCTACTATGGAGAACAACTGGGAGGAGGCCAAAAGATAGTACTTGACCCCAAAACTTAAAATTCAACTATTATCAAATAACTTCTTTGGGGTTAAGCTTTGTCAACCACTTGGAAAATCTGAGGCATTAAGTAAAAACCAGTAATTAACACTTTATAATAAATCAGTCTATCAGATTCTTTCCAATTCTTCCTAATTTGTTATAACCTCACCATGTAGCTTACCAGACTTCTAGAACAAATATTTTTAACATTTTGATGAGTTTATGAACTCCTTTGGGTGAAGCCTACAGACTTCTTTTCAGAATTATGTTTGTAAGTAATTGAAGGACATGCCAAAATCCAGTGGTAGGTTAGTAAAAATAGAGATTTAAGATGATTTTTCCTCCAGGCAGATTAACACCCTTTGCATTATGCTTTCTTCTGTAATATGATCATATATTCCTACAAATCTTCCATAGAATATCTATCCAAAATACCATGGGCCACTGTCTGGTCCTTCATTGTTTTTGATAGCATAGTTTTTGGAAGAGCATCTTTGATTTCTTGCTTTTGCTATGTGGCTAACTCACCTTCTTTTTGATCATACATATCTTTGATACTTCATTGAAGTCACTCAGTGTATAACATTTGTCACAGGTGATAAACTATTTTCAACTCACACTTGGCATTTGTTCTTTCATTGACCTTTGGGTCCCATGTGATTTTGATTCTTCTCAGGTTATGTTGCTCCATGATTATAACATTATAGGAAGTATATTGATGCTAGAAGAAGTATTTTTGTGTCTTGGGATCATAAAAAAGCACCATGAAACTTCCCAAATGTTTCTTCTTATTCATTTCTGAGCTTAACTCATTGGTCATCTTTCGTCCAAGCCAAAGATTGTCCATCTTTGAAAAAGATACATGTATTCATGGATGAACTCTGCTACGTGATATAATTATGACAGGGTGAATTTTTCACCCATTTGGTGTTTCCTAAATAAACTGTCCAGTTGATTCTTTCTGAGTAGCCACTCTCTGTAGAGGCCAGGGTTTAACTGAATCCATATATATCAATATCATGTCATTGTAGGCAGGGACATCTGGAAAGTCTTACAATATATTTGGAATCCTTCTAATGGGACACTGATCATGGCATCCTTTGTGATTTTGGTGATCAGCTTCAGCATGCTTATATTAAACTGTTTTATGCTTCATTTTATATTGAAACTGAAATCAATGAATGGTTAGCTCAATGATTTCTTTGAGTTTTATTGTTAGAATGAGAGATATACCAGTTCAATTTTTTTCATAGACCTACAAAGTTCTGAGAATTTTAAGAGACCTCAGCAGCACTGAATACAACAACCAATATCTATAGAAGAATCCTTACTACCCATTCCAGTTATGGCAATTGCTAGAATGTTTTGTTAAAATTGACTCTTTGCAGCTTTCATTCATTGCTCATTACTCATTTTCTCCTTTGGAGCTGAACAGAACAAGTTTAATCCTTCTTTCATATGATAGCCCTCCAAAAACTTGATAATTCTCTGACCATTCCTTAAGTCCTATTTATTCCATGACAGTTCATTTATCAAGTCTTCATATTGCATGAATCCAAAGACTGATCATTTTGGCTGCCCTCATCTGGAGACTTTTCAGTTATTCTTAAACCATTGTTCTCACAATTACATACAATAGTCCATATGAAGTTTGACCAAATTACAGTTCAGAAGGACTATTACCTACTTTTTCCTACATATTATGCTTTTTAAATCCAGACCAGACTCCAGAGGGACCAATAACAAACAAACAACAAGCATTTATTATTTGTTCCGGGCTCGGTGATTAAGAACTGGGCATATAAATACAAAGAAAAAGAGATTGTCTTTTTCTTTAAGGAATGTATATTTTAATAGTGGAAGGACAAACTATAAAGGAAGCTTAAAAAGTTGGGGGAGGAAGAATACACTCATATGGAGGTTTGATGTGGCAAAGTCCTGAGAGACAGAATGAATGAAGTGAGGTCTATTGGAGGCCTTGAAGGGACTCAGAAATGAGAGATGGTCTCCAGAATGGTAAAAGTATATTCCAGAATGAAAAGGTCTTGGCACTGAGAAAGTTCCAGGTGGACAAAGCAGCTAAGGCATAGTAGCAAAATATGGAGAGTCAGAAGGATATTTAGAAAGGCAAGGAAATACAGTTGGTCTAGGCCCATCCCAAAAAATTAGAGAGAAAAAGAAGAAGAAGAAGACGAAGACGAAGACGAAGAAGAAGAAGAAGAAGAAGAAGAAGAAGAAGAAGAAGAAGAGGAAGAAGAGGAAGAAGAGGAAGAAGAGGAAGAAGAGGAAGAGGAAGAAGAGGAAGATGAAGAGAAAGAAAAAGAAAAAGAAAGAATCTGATTATTTTTAACAGATACAAAATTATGTGAGCCACTCCCAAGTCAGCTCTCTGTGCAGTCATACAATTGACTTGTTTAATCAAAGATGATTAGTACTATATTAGAAGAAAGAGTAAGTATAAGAACTATATGGTAGGAAATTGAAACAACTTAGTTCCTGTTAAAAGAAAAAAACAAAACAAAACAAAACAAACAAACAAAAAAAACCACCTCAAGGTCTACCACTGAATCTGGCATTGTAAGTTGTCTTGACCTGTCTTGCCAATCCTCTAAAGTCACTGAAAAGAGTGAGGGTGATGTCTTTGCACAATTCTAAGACACTTAAATTCAAATTACTTGAAAGTCAGACATCACTCTCCTGATGTCATTGGTCTTCTTCAAGAATGAAGGACTGATAACAATAACTATTCAGTTCTTACAAAGTACTGATGCCTACAAATGAGATGTTTATGGAGAAAGGCCATAGACACAAACTATAATAAATTTAATGATTTAATACAAAAAAACTGTCATTAAAAAAGAACACCAAAAGAGCTTTAAAAGGTACCTTAGTAAGAAAGTACTTGACCAAATTGTTAAGTAGGGATATACATTAGTTAAAGAGAATATGGATAACCTGAATTTAGAATAGAAACTCATTTGCAAAGTTTTAGAGTGTGACGATGGAACATCATGAGCAGTTTCCTTGCACTAAATGAAGAGAAGCAGCTTAAGGTAAAGAGAGTTTTAAGAAGGTTGGGCAAGATATTCAACTAAGCAAAGTTATCCTGAGCACATTTCAGGATGAAAATGGAAGGAAGAAAGCAAATCAAAAAATGCAATTATCAGTATAATAAACATTTTGCATCATCAAGGATAGTAGAATCACCTTTCTTGAACTCTGAAATCAATTTCAGATATGCTTATAGAGGATGTAGAAATAGCATAAAAGAGTACAAAGTAGGTCGACAAGCATTTATTTAGTGCTTACTATCTGCCAATCTTTTCCTAAGCACTAAAGACATAAAGACTCCAGGACATTACCATCTAATGAGAGAGGCAACAAACACACACACACACACACACACACACACACACACACACACATGTTTCTTTGAAGTTAACAATAGAGAGTAAGCATTAACATGAAGAAGACCTGGGAAAGGCACAGGAAATTCATGCAGGAGTTAATTCATATGATATCTCAATAAAAGAAAGCTATCAAAAGCATGGAAAAACTCTCAGATCTTTTTAAACCTCCAGAAACTGTGAACAAGAGAACATCAACAATTACTGACCTAAATACACACTTTATCCTGTATAACATTTTTGTGAGAATCATCTCCACAAGCATTAAGGGAATCATCAAAGAAGATAACATTTACCTGCAAACAGTCAAGATTTAACAATATTCCATAGCATAACACATTTTAAAATCATCTTACAATTGGCTGAAAAAATAATCTTTCTGGACTCAATATAGGTTCAAGTCAAGCACTTATTAAGTGCTTAGGAGAGGCACTATACTAAGCTCTGGGGATACACAAAGAACATCAAAAACAGTCCTTGGCTTTAATGAGTTTACCATTTATTGCAGAGAAAACATGGAAACAACTATGTACAGGCACAATATACACAGGATAAATTGATGATAAACAATGGAAAAAAAGGCACTGATATTAAGGAGGATCAGAAAGGTTTTTTTCAGAAGATGGAATTTTAACTGGAACATGAAGGAAATCAGGATAGTTTGGAGGCGAAGATGATGAAGAAGAAAAATTTAAGCATGAAAGACAAACAATAAAAATTCCCAGAATAGGGAGATAGAATGTCTTGTGTAAGAAGAAGTAAGAAGATCTGTGTATGTGTATGTGTATGCACATACAATATACATATTTCAGAAACACAAATGGACAACTCATAATTCAACAGGAGAATCAGGTAGAATGTCTTCAAAAACTACAAAACTAAACAAAAAGTTTAGTTTCATTTATGATCCTGATGCTGTTATAGGGATAGAGATTTGGTCAGAGGTGCAGGTCCAGCATGAAAATAATTCATGAACCCCAAAAGTTTGAATGGTAAAAGGGCATATTGGTACTGAGAAGTCAGCTTTGCCAGGAAGGCAGACTTTTGAGAGGCAAAGTCCTGTTAGGGAAATAAAGGTTAGCACTGAGAAGAGAATGTTTTCACAGTAGGCAAGAGTCCTGGTAAGCAGTTGTGCCAAGAGGAGAGGTCCATTGGCAAAAGTATACTACCTCGGACTTCTGCAAAGATATGAATTAAAAATTGTCTTTTTATAACAATCTGAGGCAAAAGCTCCCAATTGAAAAGAAAGCCAATGTCCCCAGGCCTAGATATTTATCTTGGAGCTTCAAGCCACTCAATATCAGGCCTAGTCAATTAAATGAAATTCCTAAAGAAAATTCCTTTTGAGTACCCAAAAGATCAGTGGGGGCTGATTTGCCCAAGATCTCCAGTTGAATGAAGCTGTTTATATTACGAAAAGGTTTGTCTGGAAAATATGAGTTCTCCTAGATTCTCTGGAGTCTAGAAGACCTTGAATCTCCCTTCTTTTACAGATCAAAGGGGACACAATTTTTACAGATTAAAAGAGCACAGTTTTAAGAGTTCACTTCCATAAATCCCAAACTTCTCACAGAAACAGACTCATTTTTGAATCCTGCTGTTTCCATTGTATTGCTATGAGTTATGTGGTCCTCCAGTCTCCAAGAATTAAAAATGAGTATCCTTCAGAGCACAATGGGGAGGTGTGAGGATAGTGTGAGTAAGTTTTGACAGAATGAAGAACCAAAGTAAAGAATGTTAACAGAAAAATATATGATTGAAAAATAAGATAAGCTAGTCTTCATTATCAACACATTTAGTCCCTTGTTCTAAGAGGACTGGAGATAAAAAAGTAAGGCAAAACCATGGTCTTTGTCCTCCAGGTGTGCACATTCAAAAGGACACAGTAACAATTATATACATAAAAGATATATATATATAAAATCACAGAGGAAAGTAAGGAATAGGAAGGCGGTTGAGGGATTGATGGATGAGTCATGTGGTGACAGTGAGAACTTACCATAGACAGTCTAAATGCTTCATTGGTATGCTCATGATGTCAGGAAAAAGTAAGGAAAGCCTCTAGTATGGTGGATTGTCCCCCTGAAGTGAATTTATAAATTGACATATATAGAATCATATGGCAGGCATGGATGGATTATGATTTGCATTACTGGAGTGATTCCCCAAATGAAGGATAATAATAATAATAGTAATAGAATTTATATGGTATTTAAATGTTTACAAAGACATTTTCATATATATATATATATTGTTATATTTGATGCTTTCAGTGACTTGAAAGATTATTATTCCCATTTTTCAGATAAGAAAATTTAACCAGATAGATATTAAGTGACTTGCTCAGAGTCACCTAACTAAATTAAGTTACTGAGGCAGGATTCAAACTTAGGACCTCTTAACTCCAAGCCCTCATTCTACCAGGCTAGCAATTACAAAGATAGCTTTGAATATACTCAGAATCTAGAAATGGGCCTTGTACTTAGTAAGTGCTTAATAAATTTTGTTGAACTTTTTAAGTACTTGGTTTTATTTTATTTTTATCTGTTTGAAGTTTATGTAACAGTATAATCTGACATTTATCCTTTTAGAATACCTCTTATGGAAATCAAACTATCACTCTTTGCAGATGACATGATGGTATACTTAGAGAACCTCAAAGACTCTGCTAAAAAGCTATTAGAAATAATTCAGAATTTTAGCAAAGTTGCAGGATACAAAATAAATGCACATAAATCCTCAGCATTTTTATGTATCACCAATAAAATGCAACAGCAAGATATACAAAGAGAAATTCCATTCCAAACAAATGTTGAGAGTATAAAATATTTGGGAATCCATCTACCAAAGAAAAGTCAGGAATTATATGAGCAAAATTACGAAACACTTGCAGCAAAAATAAAGTCAGATTTAAATAATTGGAAAGACATTCAGTGCTCTTAGATAGGCCGAGCGAATATAATAAAGATGACAATACTCCCCAAACTAATCTATTTATTTAGTGCTATACCAATCAGAAACTATTTTAATGACCTAGAAAAAATAACAACAAAATTCACATGGAAGAATAAAAGGTCGAGAATTGCAAGGGAACTAATGAAAAAAAAGTCAGATGAAGGTGGTCTAGGTGTACCTGATCTAAAGCTATATTATATAGCAGCAGTCACCAAAACCATTTGGTATTGGCTAAGAAATAGACGAGTCTATCAGTGGAACAGATTAGGTACACAGGACAAAATAGGGTACATCTATAGCAATCTAGTCTTTGACAAACCCAAAGATACCAACATTAGGGATAAAAATTTATTATTTGAAAAAAACTGTTAGGAAAATTGGAAATAAGTATGGCAGAAATTAGACATGGACCCACACTTAACACCATATACCAAGATAAGATCAAAATGGGTCCATGATTTAGGCATAAAGAATGAGATCATAAATAGATTAAAGGAACAGAGGATAATCTACCTCTCAGACCTGTGGAGGAGGAAGGAATTTATGACCAGAGGAGAACTAGAGATCATTGTTGATCACAAAATAGAACATTTTGATTACATCAAACTAAAAAGTTTCTGTACAAACAATACTAATGCAAACAATATTAGAAGGGAAGTAACAAATTGGGAAAACATTTTTACAGTTAAAGGTTCTGATAAAGGTTTCATTTCCAAAATATATAGAGAACTGACCCTAATTTATAAGAAACTGAACCATTCTCCAATTGATAAATGGTCAAAGGATATGAACAGACAATTCTCAGATGATGAAATTGAAACTATATCCACTCATATGAAAGAATGTTCCAAATCACTACTGATCAGAGAAATGCAAATTAAGACAACTCTGAGATACCACTACACACCTGTCAGATTGGCTAAGATAACAGGAAAAGATAATGATGAATGTTGGAGGGGATGTGGGGAAACTGGGACACTGATACATTGTTGGTGGACTTGTGAAAGAATCCAGCCATTCTGGAGAGCAATCTGGAACTATGCCCAAAAAGTTATCAAACTGTGCATACCCTTTGATCCAGCAGTGCTGCTATTGGGCTTATATCCCAAAGAAATACTGAGGAGGGGAAGGTGACCTGTATGTACCAAAATGTCTGTGGCAGCTCTTTTTGTAGTGGCTAGAAACTGGAAGATGAATGGATGTCCATCAATTGGAGAATGGTTGGGTAAATTATGGTATATGAAGGTTATGGAATATTATTGCTCTGTAAGAAATGACCAGCAGGAGGAATACAGAGAGGCTTGGAGAGATTTACATCAACTGATGCTGAGTGAAATGAATAGAACCAGAAGATCGCTGTACACTTCAATGTTGTATGAAGATGTATTCTGATGGAAGTGGATATCTTCAACATAAAGAAGATCCAACTCATTTCCAGTTGATCAATGATGGACAGAAACAACTACACCCAGAGAAGGAACATGGGGAAGTGAATGTAAATTGTTAGCACTACTGTCTATCTACCCAGGTTACTTACACCTTCGGAATCTAATACTTAATGTGCAACAAGAAAATGGGATTTACACACATATATTGTATCTAGGTTATATTGTAACACATGTAAAACATATGAGATTGCCTGTCATCGGGGGGGAGGAGTAGAGGGAGGGGGGGATAATTTGGAAAAATGAATACAAGGGATACTGTTATAAAAATTACTCATGCATATAAACTGTCAAAAATTTATAATTATAAAAATAAAATAAAAAATAATTTAAAGAAATAGAATACCTCTTATAAAGGAAGTTCCAAATCTTATAAGCTGAATTGTTTTATTGTTTTTTATAGCCCTAAAACTTTGGCAGACCTGGCTTCTTCTTCTTCATAGAATCAGAGAATATTAGAAAATGAAGGGTACTTGGAGATAATAGAGATTGGGACTTATCTTATAGCTAGCTGGTGGCTGTGATAGTACTAGTATCTACCAGAATTCCTCCTTTTCTTCTACAATAGGAATTAATTTCCCTTAAAAGTTGGTAAAGATGACCCCAAGATCTAATTGGCATCTTTCTCCCTTTACATAGCTTCCTGAGCATGTAAAGCATAAAAAGTCCAAAATCATTGACTGGGTTCTACTGACTTGGTCTATGTCCAAAAACCATAAGATTTACTATACTCATTTCTAAGTAGAGATGAGGATTATCGTCTAAGTACAAACTTAATGCTACTACATCCTTTCTACATATCCCTGCTATGATAGGGCTAAGTAAAATTTCTTCTGTTTAGCTGTCCCATGGTTTGCCAGTGCCCCATTTCATCTCCCAATGAAACCTACACCAATAGGATACCAGCATTGAGCCTCTTATTTAATAACAGCAGAGTCAGAATTGGAACCCATGTTCCCTGATTTCTAATTCAATGAACTTTCCACTTTGCTACACTGATTTAAATAAAATTTAAATGCAAAGCACCTAACTAGAATTTGAGTTAATGGTATAGCTTGGAATTGTTCATGAGTTGTAATTTTATCTGAAAGACAACAACTTTGGTAATAGCATCTCCTCCAGTCTTGTTTTGTACTACCCTAGAGATTTACCTGGTCAGTTTCTCATACTGATTCTCACAATGTTTGAGCTTTCAACTGTTTGACCCTTCAATCAAAACTGTCTCTTTGATTGCCTTGTATTAGAACTACTTGTCAAAATTCAGCTGACTACAGCTCAAAATTCAATAAACAATGACACAACTTCTATTATCCAGGACCTGAGTGGATTTCATATACTTATACTTGGTTCGGTTCGTCTTTCTTCAAATACTCATTTCTATAATCAAATTAAAGAACTCTCTTTGGAGGCAATGACTGTTCTATGTGAAAGTATAAAAGATTCATACAATAGTAAAAGCTAGAAATGGTATAGGGTGAACAGGGCTTTGCTTCTTCTCCCATTTTATCCAGACACATCTCTAGTCATCTTGATCTCTATTTTGCTACTGGACCCAGATGGCTTTGTAGGGGAAAGTGAGATGAGTGACCTTGCACAGCCCTCCCCCATTTAAATCCAAGTCATTTGCATGTCATGGCATCACTTCCATGATATATGGTCCTCTTTGAGAATGAAGAACAAATAACAGCTTTCTCTATAATATGATTGCCATTCACATCTTTTTTATAGTCCTCCTGCATGAATGTGTGACAGGTTTCTCCCCTCCAGCTAGTAAAATGGTCTTATACATCCTTATGTTCTAAACCTTTCAGCTTGTCTTCTGATACACTGACATATTGCTGCCCTTAACTAAACTTGTTCCAGGAATTTTGTCTCACAACTAATCCAATTATAGTCATGTTTTATATGCAAACTAGGCCTAGAATTAGGCAAAATAGATTATGAAATCTGAGAGGTGCTAAAAATTCCATCTGCCCCAAATTGTTAATTTGACTGAAGTTGCTACCATTAGACACTTGAAATTGTGGCACTGTATTCAGAGAGCCTCTATTAAAGAGAAAGTCATTATTGATACAAAATTGTACCCCTAGTACCAATAATTCCCTTAGCATGGATTTATTTATCAGATTAACCAGGTAGAGGACATAGGGATGATAAATTGTGGTTGGTATGTGATGCTGCCAGGAGGTACAGTGCACAATTGACATAACTTTAAAAATAAATGCCAGACATGATTATTTTGGAAATAGGATCTAGATTGATCTAGAAGCAAAAGATCCCTACTGACTATTACTATACATTAGAAAGTGCTTTTTTATATTACCCACTTATATCCCTCTCCCTTACTATGCAGAAAACCTTCTCTCTTGGCCACTACCATATTTTGACTACACTATTTAAAGCCCATATCCAAAACTCTGAGGTTCTTTCAGGGTTCTCCTGATATAAGAAGGAGACCAAAAACTTGAAATTGATAGAAAAATAGGGGATGTTAAGGATGTGGGAGTTTCAGTTGATGTGATCTTGTAAAAAGGTGAATTTCTGGAGACCATGATGGAGTCCAAGTGGTATATGATGAGTTACAAGTCAAATTATAAATTGAATGACATGAATTTTCATTTCCCTATTGTCTAAATTTGTTTCTTCCTTTGCCAAATTGCCTTCCTAAGTTTATTTTGTCAAATAACAAGACTGGACTCAGATTGAGCATAAGTGTAACCCTGAAATGCTAATACCTCATTTCTATAGCAATCTAATATTTACAAAATACTTTCTTCATGTAGTAGGGGACTAGGAAACATTATTAATTCCTTCTCTTCTTTCTCAATACTGTTTTGGGAAATTCCATTTATCCCCCAAATTTCAATTATCATTATTATGCAAATAATAACTAAATTTCTATATTTAGCTTCAATCTTTCCCTTGATCCAGTCTGACATTTCTAATTGAATTTCTTATCAGTCTCTTAGACTCAATATGACCCAAACAGAGCTCACTTTCTTGCCTTCCACAAAAAATCTTTCTGTGTCCTTATTTCTATAAATGGTACCACCAGACTACTAATCACTTTAGGTTTAAGGTCTTAGGCATCTTTCATTCCCCTTTGCCTTTTACCCTCCTCACACTTAATCAATTAAGTTCCATTGATTCTGCAAACAAAATAGTTTCATCCATCCCTTTGTTTGTACTTTTACTACTTCTCACCTGGATTGTAGTAATAGCTTTATAGCTGGCCTCCCTTCCTCAATCTTTATGTAGCCTTCCTAATCTCAGATTTCACTAATTAGCAACTTTCTATGACTATTATGTATACAATAAAATAGCCTATTATTTAAGACCACTCACAATTCTTCTAACCCAGAAGAGCAGCTTCATGTAATGGAATGGAAGATAGTATATGTGAAATCAAGAAACCTAACTACAAGTCCTGACTCTGGTGCTTATTAATTGTATGATCATAAGTAAATCACACTCTGAAACTCAATTTCCTTTCTATGAAATGAGGATTATAGCATTGTATTTGTAATGCTTATTTATCTCACAGTATTGAAAGGAAGGTAATTTATAAACATTAAAGCAACAAATAAATGATCTATTGTTAATAACTTTCCAGTTTTATTATGCTCTACTTCCTTTGCCTGTTCTACTTAAACTGATCTCATGTTGCCTCTGTATATTTGTGCAGATCCTGATCCTCTGGAAGCATTCCTTCCATATTTCTCTTCACTGAAAAACTTGTTTTGCTTCAAGTCCCAGTGATACCTCTTCCATGAAGTTGTGAATGTATTCTCCTCAAATTGTTATATAGCACTTTGCTCTTTGCCCTTATTACATTCTACCTTGTATTTTCATTATTTGTATATATGTGTACTTTCCTTACTACTAGATTCTAACCTTTTTTGAGGGTAAGAATCTAATTATTTTCTCTTTAGAATTCCCTAGTACATGGTACCATCTATTGTATATATTCAATTTTTTCAATGTTTACTGAATTAAATTAAATATTGAAATAAACTCTCTTGATTTAACTACTAAAATTATATTAATTTAACAATTTCTTGAGTGAGTGCTATATGCATGATGCTATGATAAGTATATGGAAGATATAGAGATGAGTAAGACTCTGTCTCTTTGCTAAAATATTTTTTTTAATAAGATAACTCACTCTGGGTGGAAGTATAGTGACTTCATGGGCCTGGTCCCATTGCTGATCAGCAGCTGACTTACTCTGTTTCTAACATGAGCTGGTTCTCCCTTCCTTCTATACCTTATCTAACTATTTATCTTCTCACATCATCCCTGAACTTACCATACTACATAACCAGTGTCAGTTTTAATACAGATAAATCAATTGGCATTACCCCACAGAAATTCTAGAACTCAAGTAATCTATCACTTCTAGTCTTCCCAGTATCAGAATTTTTGCTCAGTCTCCCAGTAGTCTGCACAAGTCTTCCCAAGTATCTTTGAATTCTTCATAGTCCTCTTTTCTTATGTTGAGGTTAGGCTTGCCCCCAAACTTGAATGTAGGATGGTTGAATATAAAAGGATTTAAGCTGCCATTAATTGAATGAGGAGAAAGAAAAGTTTTCCTGAGGCTTACTCTTGTGTGCTAGATTGAAGTCTTAGAAAGCTGATTTTGGAAGGATGCAAACTGAAACCTAGACTTATGGGGGAAAATGATAACATTACAATAGACACAGAGACAACATGATGTTTAATCTGTCCTTTTTTTTTTTTTTCTTTTTTTCTAGCTGCTTGCAGGATTTTCTCCTTTGTGTGGTAATTCTGCAGCTTAGCCACAATATTCCGTGGTGTTCTTTTTTTAGGGTCTATTTCAGAAGGAGTTCGATGAATTCTTTCCACATCTACTTTCCCTTCTGTTTCTATTATCTCTGGACAGTTCTCTTTGATAATTTCCTGTAAAATAGAATCTAGGCTCTTTTTTTGGTCATAGTTTTCTGGAAGTCCAATAATCCGCAGATTATCTCTCCTAGATCTATTTTCCAGGTCTATAGATTTTCCCAGTAAGTATTTGACGTTGTTCTCCAGCTTCTCATTTTTTTTTGTTTTGTTTGACTGATTCTTGGGTTCTCTGTGAATCATTCATTTCTATTTGTTCCATCCTGACTTTTAAGGAGTTATTTTCTTCTTTCACAGTTTTTAGTTCTTTTTGTAGATGCCCAATTTCGTTTTTAAATGAATTATTTTGCTCTATTGAATTTTTTTCCATTTCCCTAATTTTTTTTTTTGAGAATTATTTTCTTTTTCCAATTCAGAAATTCTATTTTCTTGAGACTTTTTTATCTTTTCCAATTCAGAAATCCTACTTTCCTGTGTTTTTTTAACCTTTTCTAATTCACTAATTTTGTTTCCCTGCATCTCCTGTGAATTCTTTATTTTTTCCAACTCCAATTTCAGGACGTTGTTATTCTTAATCATAACTTCCCTTTCCTTGCCCCATTTTTCTTCGATCTCCCTCAATTTCTTAAGAGCTTCTTCTAGGAGAGAGTTATGTGATGGGGGGCAGGAATCGTTCCCCTTTAGGTTGTTATCTTCTGAATCTTTGCTGTTAACTTCCTCGGGGTTGGGTACCCGCTCTTTCTCTGTATAGAAGGAATCTATAGTTTTTCTAGCTTTTTTGCTCATACTTAAAAAATGTTTTGGGGTCTGTCCCTGGGGTAGGAAATTATTTACTTCTTTACCAGCTTCCTCCCAGACCGGATGGATGCAGCGGCCCCTGCGCCCGCGCTAAGAGAGAGCTCTGGGAGAGAGTTCCCCACCCCCTCCCTGGAAGTGCCTCAGAGGTGATTAGCACTGCTGTGCTTTGAGGGCGTAGAATAGTGAAGACAGCAAGAAGCTCAGCCTATGTGTCCGGGTGGGGAGTGGATGTCTGCAGCAGGTGACGTGAGAAGCCCCTGTGCTCAAACTGGAAGTGTCTGCCAGAAACCGCCGTCCCTAGTTCAAAGGTTCTGCTTCTCTGGGACTTCCTGGAGCTGAGTTCCACTCCCTCCAGCTAAGCTAGGCCGTGTGTGTTGCCTTGGGCCGTATCCACCCACTTGTCAGTCTCTTAACTATTCTCAGGTGGTAGCTGAGGCCACACCCCCTGGTGCCGATTCTCTGCTGAGTCACCCCCAGGGTGGGGGGGGGGGGAAATCTAATCTGAGTTTTAAAATATTTTGGCTTTCTCTTCTGAACTGCTAAATAATTAGCAGAAAAGAGCTAACAGCCTGTGCCAGATTCCTTTACCTCAGTGGCTTCTCTGATCCCAGAGCCCCTCCCAGCGCAATGGGCGCAGTGTGCCCCTACCCCACCGTCTGTGCTGGTCTTTCTTATTCCTCCCCTGAGAACTGACCTTTCCTGTTGAAACTCCAGATTCTCTTCAGCTGGTAAGTCGTGCTTCCAGTCCTTGTGGTATCTATCAGTCCTGAGCTAATTTTGAGACTTAATTTATCTAATTGGTTGTGAGGGAGTGAGGACGTTCACTGAGTAGTGTGTTTCTTCTCCGCCATCTTGGCTCCGCCCCCCAATCTGTCCTTTTTTTAATGGCATTTTTAAAATTTTATAATTATAACTTTTTTGGACAGTACATATGCATGGGTAATTTTTTTTTACAACATTATCCCTTGCATTCACTTCTGTTCCAATTTTACCCTTCCTTCCCTCCACCCCTTCCCCTATATGGCAGGCAGTCTTATATACATGTTAGATGTGTTATAGTATATCCTAGATGCACTATATGTGTGCAGAACTGAATTTTTTGTTGCACAGAAAGAATTTGATTCAGAAGGTAAAAAATAATCTGGGAAGAAAAACAAAAATGCAAAACAGTTTACACTCATTTCCCAGTATTCCTTCTCTGGGTGTAGCTGATTCTGTCCATCATTGATCAATTGGAACTGAATCAGATCTTCTCTTTGTTGAAGATATTTACTTTCATCAGAATACATCCTCATACAGTACTTTTGTTGAAGTGTATAATGATTTCTGGTTCTCCTCATTTCACTCAGTATCAGTTCATGTAAGTCTTTCCAGCCTCTCTAGTATTCATCCCACTGGTCATTTCTTACAAAACAATAATATTCCATAACATTCATATACCATAATTTACCCAACCATTCTCAAATTGATGGGCATCCATTCATTTTCCAGTTTCTAGCCACTATGAAAAGGGCTGCCACAAACATTTTGGCACATACAGGTCCCATTCCCTTCTTTAGTATTTCTTTGGGATATAAGCAACTGCTGGATCAAAGGTTATGCACAGTTTGATAATTCCAGATTGCTCTCCAGAATGGCTGGATTCTTTCACAACTCCACCAACAATGCATTGGGTTCCCAGTTTTCCCACATCCCCTCCAACATTCATCATTATTTGTTCCTGTCATCTTAGCCAATCTGACAGGTGTGTAGTGGTATCTCAGAGTTGTCTTAATTTGCATTTCTCTGATCAATAATGATTTGGAACACTCTTTCATATGAGTGGAAATAGTTTCAATTTAGTCATCTGACAATTATCTGTTCATATCCTTTGATCATTTATCAATTGGAGAATGTCCTTATTTCTTATAAATTAGAGTCACTTCTCTAGATATTTTGAAAATGAGGCCTTTATCAGAACCTTTAACTGTAAAAATGTTTTCCCAGTTTGTTGCTTCCCTTCTAATCTTGTTTGTTTTAGTTTTGTTTGTACAAAGGCTTTTAAATTTGATATAATAAAAATTTTCTATTTTGTGATCAATAATAATCTCTAGGTCTTCTTTGGTCAAAAAATTCCTTCCTCCTCCACAAGTCTGAGAGGTAAACTATCCTATGTTCCTCTAATTTATTTATGATCTCATTTTTTATGCCTAAATCATGGACCCATTTTGATCTTATATTGGTATATGGTGTTAAGTGTGGGTCCATGTCTAATTTCTGCCATACTAATTTCCAGTTTTCCCAACAGTTTTTTCAAATAATGAATTCTTATCTCAATAGTTGGGATCTTTGGGTTTCTCAAACACTACATTGTTCTAGTTGTTCACTATTTTGTCCTGTGAACCTAGCCTATTCCACTGATCAACTAATCTATTTCTTAGCCAATACCAAATGGTTTTGGTGTCTGCTGCTTTATAATATAGGTTTAGATCAGGTACAGCTAGTCCACCTTCATTTAATTTTTTTTTCATTAATTCCCTTGAAATTCTTGACCTTTTGTTCTTCCATATGAATTTTTTGGTTATATTTTCTAAGTCATTAAAATAGTTTCTTGGGAGTCTGATTGGTATAGCACTAAATAAATGGATTAGTTTAGGAAGTATTGTCATCTTTATTATATTTGCTCGGCCTATCTAAGAACACTTAATGTTTTTCCAATTATTTAAATCTGACTTTATTTTTGTGGCAAGTATTTAGTAATTTTGCTCATATAGTTCCTGACTTTTCTTTGGTAGATAGATTCCCAAATAGTTTATACTATTGACAGTTATTTTGAATGGAATTTCTCTTTGTATCTCTTGCTGTTGGATTCTTTTGGTGATGTATAAAAATTGCTGAGGATTTATGTGGATTTATTTTGTATCCTGCAACTTTGCTAAAATTCTGAATTATTTCTAATAACTTTTTATTAGAATCTCTGGGGTTTTCTAAGTATACCATCATATCATCTGCAAAGAGAGATAGTTTGGTTTCCTCATTACCTATTCTAATTCCTTTAATCTCTTATTGCCAAGGTTAGCATTTCTAATACAATATTGAATAGTTTTGGTGATAGTGGGCAACCTTGTTTCACTCCTGATCTTATTGGGAAAGGTTCCAGTTTATCCTCATTACATATGATGCTTACTGATGGTTTTAAATATATGCTCCTGACTATTTTAAGGAATAGTCCATTTATTCCTATACCCTCAAGTGTTTTTTATTAGGAATGGATGTTGGATTTTGTCAAATGCTTTTTCTGCATCTATTGAGATGATCATATGTTTTTTTGTTAATTTGGTTATTGATATAGTCGATTATGCTAATAGTTTTCATAATATTAAACCAGCACTGCATTCATGGTATAAATCCTACTTGGTCATAGTGTATCATCCTGGGGATGATTTTCTGTAATATTTTTGCTAATATTTTATTTAAGATTTTAGCATCAATATTCTTTAGGGAGATTGGTCTATAATTTTCTTTTTCTATTTTCCACCTACCTGGTTTAGGTATCAGTACCATGTCTATATCATAAAAGGAATTTGGTAGGATTCCTTCAATCCATATTTCTTCAAATAGTTTATATAATATTGCAGTTAATTGTTCTTTAAATGTTTGGTAGAATTCACATGTAAATCCATCTGGTTCTGGGTATTTTTTCTTAGGGAGTTGGTTAATAGCTTGTTCTATTTCTTTTTCTAAGTTGGAACTGTTTAACCAATTTACTTCTTCTTCTGTTAATCTGGGCAAGCTATATTTTTGAAGGTATTCTTCCATTTCATTTATTGGCATAAAGTTGGGCAAAGTAACTCCTAATTATTGTTCTGATTTCCTCTTCATTAGTGATGAGTTCTCCCTTTTCATTTTTAAGACTAACAATTTGATTTTCCTCTTTCCTTTTTTAAATCAGATTTACTAAGGGTTTGTCTATTTTGTTGTTTTTTTCATAGAACCAACTCTTAGTTTTATTAATTAATTCAATAGTTTTTACTTTCAATTTTATTAATCTCTCCTTTTAGTTTTAGAATTTCAAGTTTAGTGTTTGGAGGTTTTTAATTTGTTCCTTTTCTAGCATTTTTAGTTGCAAGCCCAATTAATTGACCTTCTTTTTCTCTATTTTATGCAAGTAGGCCTCTAGAGATATAAAATTTCCTCTTATTACTGCTTTGGCTGCATCCCATATATTTTGGTATGATGCCTCATTATTGTCATTTTCTGGGGTGAAGTTATTAGTTATGTCTATGATTTGCTGTTTTACCCAATCATTCTTTAGTATGAGATTATTTAGTTTCCAATTTTTTTGGCCTATTTTCCCCTGGATTTTTATTTAATGTAATTTTTATTGCATCGTGCTCTGAAAAGGATGCATTTACTATTTCTGCCTTACTACATTTGAGTTTGAGGTTTTTCTGTCCTAATATATGGTCAGTTTTTATATAGGTTCCATGAACTGCTGAAAAGAAAGTGTACTTCTTTTTGTCTCCATGTAGTTTTCTCCAAAGATATATGATATCTTACTTTTCTAGTATTCTATTTCTTTGACTTCTTTCTTATTTATTTTGTGGTTTGATTTATCTAATTCTGAGAGTGCAAGGTTGAGATCTTCCACTATTATAGTTTTGCAGTCTATTTCTTCTTGCAGCTCTCTTAATTTGTATTTTAAGAATTTAGGTGCTATACCACTTGGTGCATATATGTTTAATATTGATATTGATTCATTATCTATGCTACCCTTTAGCAAGATATAGTGCCCTTCCTTATCTCTTTTAATTAGATCAATTTTTGCTTTTGCTTGATCTGAGATGAAGATGGTTACCCCTGCTTTTTAGGCTTGACTTGAAGCATAGTAGATCTGCTCTAACTTTTTACCTTTATTCTATATGTATCACCCTGCTTCAGGTATGTTTCCTGTAAACAACATATTGTAGGATTCTGGCTTTTAATCCAGTCTGATAACTGTTTCCTCTTTATGGGGCAGTTTAACCCATTCACATTTATGGTTAAAATTACTAATTCTGTATTACTTGCCATTTTGTTAACCCCTGCTTATGCTTTTCTCCTTTCCTTTCCCCTTACCTCCTTCCCAGTATTAAACTTGTGAGCAGCACTTGCTTCTCACAGTACTCCCTTTTTAGTATCCCTCCCCTCTTTATAGTACCTCCCTCTATTTTACCCCTTTTCCTCACAATTTCTGTATTCCCTTCCACTTAGCTTACTCCTTCCCTTTTCACTTTTCCCCTCCCACTTTTCAATGAAGTGGAAGGAGTTTCATCATAAATCGAATATGTCTATATTTTTCTCTTTAAGCCATTTCTAATGAGACTATGATACACACTATGTTCATCCTCCTTCCTTCTTTCTCTCAGATATAATAGGTTACCTTTGCCTCTTCATGAGATGTAGTACCACCACTTTACCCTTTTTCTGGTACAATTTCCTTTCTACCTCTAGTTTCTACATGTGTTCTTTATATATCTTTATGGCAGAAATATAGTTCTCAAGATTTCTTTTTACCTTTTTAGGAATCTTTTGAGTTCTATATTTGGAGATCAAACTTTTTGTTTAGTTCTGGTTTTTTTCATCAAGAATAGGTGAAATTTACTTATTTCATTGAACGTCCATTTTCTTCCCTGGAAAAAGATGCTCATTTTTGCTGGGCAAGTTATTTTTGTTGGCATACTATGTTCCTTAGTTCTTCAGAATATCATATTCCAGGCCCTTTGATCCTTTAATGTGGACACTGATAAATCCTGTGTAATCTTATTGTGGCTCCTCCATATTTGAAGATTTTTTCTAACAACTTACAATATTTTTTCCTTTGTCTGTTGGTCCTGGAATTTGGCCACTATATTTCTTGGTGTTTTGACTTTAGGGTCCCTTTCAGTAGGTGATTGATGAATTCTTTCAATATCTATTTTAGCCTCTGTTTCTAAAACATCTGGACAGTTCTCTTCGATAATTTCCTGGAAAACAGTGTCTAGGCTCTTTTTTCCCTCATATATTTCAGGGAGTCCAATAATTCTCATTTTGTGTCTCGTGGATCTATTTTCCAGGTATGTTGTTTTCCCAAAAGAGGTATTTGACATTTTTTTTCATTGTTTCATTTTTCTGGTTTTGCTTGACTGATTCTTGGTGTCTCTTCAAGTCATTCAATTCTATTTGTTTGATTCTGATTTTCAATGAAATATTTTCTTCACTCACTTTTTAAATATTTTTTTCTAATTGTCCAATTGAGTTTTTAAGTGAGTTGCTTTGTTCTATGGAATTGTTTTCCATTTTGCCAATTTTATTTTTAGAGAGCTATTTTCTTTTTCCAACTCACTAATTCTGCTTTTCAAGGATTTGATTTCTTTATCCAATCTTTAAATGAGTGAGATGACTTATACAGACTCTCTTGCCAAGTTTCTTTTTCCTTTTCCCATTTTTCTTCTAGCTCTCTTATGAGAGCCTTTTTAATTTCTTCTATGACAATTTTGTGTATTGAGGAGCAAATCATAACCCGTTTTGGGGATTCATCTGGGGACAGTCTGTTTTTAGTCTCCTCTGGGTTTAAAGTCTGCTCTCTATCCCTATAGAGTCCTTTTTAATTTTTTGCTCATTTTGTCAGAGAAGAATCAAAGAAAACAAACTAACAAGAAAAACAAATTCAGTCTGTTTTTGTTTGTTTGTTTGTTTGTTTTTTTGGGGGAAGTTGCATGGTGTTACCAGTCTTCCTCTACAGATGCAGGGAGCAGCAGCAAGGCACTAGTAGGACAGCAATGGCTGTGCTGCATCTGTGCTCTGAGACTCTGAGGCTCTAAGAGCCTGCTGAGACACTCTGGGTGGGGATGGCCAGGTCTTGAGAGAGGCTAGCTTTTTGGGGCTACAGTTTTTACCTCCTGTGTTTACAGCTTCTCTGCTGATCCTGGCTTGCTGCCAAGACAGAATATCCACACTATGGTAAAGATCTTTCTGCAGAAATGGCAGAGATCACACCCCTCCCCACTCTGGTCTGTGCAATGTGAGCTGCCTGCCACACTCTGGATGCCTGCCCTCAGCCTGCGCCCAATCTGGTTGTCTCCACCCGCAAGCAAAAACAGACCTTTTTTCTGGTGAATTTCAAGGAAGTCTTCTGTTGGTAATTATTTGTGGGTTTTTTCCAGTGAAGCACTAATTCTGAGGGTAGTCATGAAATAAATTCTGAGAGCAAGGACAGAGATTAAGTAGGTGTGTGTGTGTCCTCTCTGCCATCTTGGCCAGAAGTCCTAAACTATCCTTTTTCATGCAATAGAAACAGTATGGGGACAATATCCTTATCCTTTCATAAAGATCACTCTGCTTGTCAATAAGATTAGAAGGCATATAACAAAGAAGGCATCTGAACCAACTGCTACTGTAATGATATATTCCTAGATATGTAAAGATACTTTGGTCACAAATAAGAAGGAAGCCCTGTAGAATTTTTGAAAACATAGAAGTAATAAAATAAAAGCCTATTCACAAACAGAGAAGATAGACTAGGAGGATTAAAGATAAGAACAGAAAAACACAAAAAGAGAAAAGCTAGATCAATTTTATACATTGCATTACTTTTCCAGAGTGAGAAATAGAACAAGAGACTAAGGAAGGAATTTTCTAATTTTGTCTTTTAAAAATGAATACTATAAGAAAACATCAATTTAAACCAGTAAATGTTTTATTTTAAATATACTTCAAAAATACATTCTTTGTTCCTGGAAATATGGACTAGAGATACAAAATTAGTTGGGTTATATCTAGTACAATGGTTTCTGAGAGAATGGATTCCTGTTTCTAGCTGGTTTGGGGGCCTATATTTGTATCTATCTCTATCTCTATCTCTGTATCTGTATCTATATTTGTATCTCTTGCTATTTATAGCCATACATTGATATCTCTATCTCTGATGCTCTCTATCTCTACTTCTCTCCTTCTATATGGTGTTCCCAAAGTCTTACTGCAGTTTCAAACTTTAGTACCTTAAGACTAAGACTTTTGGAATATGCTATGTGTATATGATAGATACTTATTACATGTTCACAAAATATCAAGTAACAAATCTATGAGAGATGCAATAATGTACTATATGATGTCTGATCAAAGAAGAATTAATTACTAACTAGAATCGGAGCATCAGAACAATGTATGAAGGATATGTTTTATTTAGATATTTGTGGGGAGGTTGGTGAGGCAATTGGGGTTAAGTTACATTCCCAGGGTCACAAGCTAGTAATTATCAAGTATCTGAGGCCAAATTTCAACTGAGATCCTCCTGATTCCAGGTTGATGTTTTACCCATTATGGCACCCAGTTGCCCCATATTTTAATTAGATTTTAAAGGATGTTTTGGGATTTCTCAGGTTGAAGAGGCATATATTTCCAAACCTAGGAAATAAAGTAGAGACAAATAGAGGGGATTATTTGTCTAGCGTACAAAAATTAATAAATGAGATGAGATGAGATTAATGAAGCCAGGGTGGTACCAGATTATGAAAGTCCTTGAATGTCAGGCAAAATCATTTGGATGTTACTTGGCAAGTCTGGTGATGGAAAAGAAATTCTTTACCATATGAAAAATCTGCCTTCCTAGCTTTTCATTTATTATGTTGTACTAAATTCTACATAATGACCATGATCTAAAAATGCAGTAATTTTTTTCTGAGCAGATCCTTTTTGAGCTATTTTAAGCTAAAATAGGAGAAACCTATTATTTGGTATGAATTCAGAGAATTGGTTTTTTTATGATATTCAAGATTTCTGATTGTTTCTTGGGCTTTTAACATACTTCCTACAGAGACATGAGTTGTTTTTGTTGTTTGTCCTTCATTCTGGAAGAGGACCATGACAAGAGGAAGATGATGCTATGACATGCAAGTAAATTGTATTTAAATGAGAGAGGACTGTGCAAGGTCACCCCTCACTTTCCCTTCCAAAGCCATCTGGATCCAGTGGCCATATATAGATCAAGATAACTGGAGGTCTAATATGGTTAATTGCCTAAATTGCTTTTTCTGTGGGCAGTCCCACATGACCTTATCTACTTGGGGAACTATGTCATATCCCAAAACTTTTTCTTCTTCCCCAGTTTCCAAAGAAACTGATTTTGAATGATTCTTGAATCTTTCTCCTCACTCCTTGCTCCCAATTTTATTGAATCATACTTTCTATCCCTGATATAATTCTACTTTAGGATACATGGGATACTTCATTGCTCCAACTAATACATTTTGAACAACCTGCCAACTAAGCAGAGGGTAGGTAATCTTGTCTATGCCATGTTATTAAGTAAGGAAGGACTGTATCAGGCTTTGAACACTATAGTGACATTACCAGACCTCTAAATAAGGGATATAGTGTGGTAGGGGTATAAATGATGGCTGGAAGGTGGCTTCTAATTACAATTACAATGGTTTAAATAAGTGGAAATTAAGATCTGTATATATTGGAGGAGGGGGGAAATAGTCAAGAAACATTTGTTAAACACCAACTATATGCCAACTTCTGTGCTAAATGTAATCTATATTTGAGATAAATCAAAAATAATCAGTGGGGAAAGGAAATTTAAAAAAACTAAAAGGGAGAAAGGTTTCTTATAGAAGCTAGGATTTTAGCTGGGGCTTAAAGAAAGCTAGGGAAGCTAGGAGAAAGAAATGAGGAGAGAGAGCATGTCAGATATGGGCAATAGCCAGTAAAAATACCCAGAGAGAAGACATGTAATGTTTTGTTCAAGGAACAGAAAGGAGGCCAGTATCATTGGATCAAAGACTATGAAAGGACAGAGAGTGTGTGTAATGTGTAAGAAGACTGGTAGAAGTACGGTGGGCTATGTAGAGTTCTGAACACCAAACAGATAATTTTACATTTGATCTAGTGGGTAAAAAAGATTCACTGGAGTTCATTGAGTAGTGATATGTATGATATGATCAGACTTCTTCTTTAGTAAAATAACTTTTGGAACTTAATGCAGGAATAAGTAGAATGGAGAGAGACTTGTGGTAGGCATAACAACTGATACGATAGTGTAGGAATTTGCCAATAAGGGTCAGTGTCAAGGTGTTGTCAATGTTGGGTTAAAGGAGGAATATTATTTGACAGATCAAAGGCAAAATAAAACATGGGAAATATAAGGTATGAGGGGAGAAAAGAGATAATAAAGACTGGAAGATGAGATAGAGGTTTGAGCCTAGGAACTAGGAAGATGGTGATTCCCTCAACATTAATATGGAAATTTGAAAATGGGGTAGGTTTAAGGGGAAAAGATAATGAGTTCAGTCAGGAAAATCAAACATGATTGAACAAATGAACAATAAACTTGAGTTGAAGAAATAGGAAATATGAATCAGCTAATTATGAGACTCCCAGAGAGATAGAGAAAGTAACATTTTCAAAATTATTGATTTTAATATGTGAATTTTCTAGAGATGCATCAATGAACCATTATACCCAGAAGAAGGATTCTTAGTCTTTTTATATACCAATTCCACCAATTCCTTTGGCTTCTTTCTGAAAACGAAGGACTTATTCTCAGAATCTCTTTTTTAAAAAAAATTTATGGAATAACAAACATTTTCATAACACAATATAATAATATAATTGCAATGAAACTATGAATTTATTATGTACAAATACCCTTCAAATATATAATAAAGTTATCAAGTAAATTTCCTTTTTTTAAAATTTTCTTTTCTACCCTCCCCACTGAGTGATGGCTACCATTAGATATACATATGTGTATATACATGTAAATTTATTCCATACATATATCTATTTATCAGATGTTTAGCAAATATTATTTTCCTTTATGTCTTTTCTAATAAATTTGGTTATTTATAATAGTCAAAATGGCTTAGTTGTTCAAAGCTGTTTTTTAAAACAATATTGCTATTATTGTATATAATATTCTCTTGGTTCTGATCATTTCACTATTCATTATTTTGTGTGAGCCTATGTTTTCTGAAATCCCTGAGCTCATCATTTCTTATAGTACAGTAGTATTCCATCACAATTATATACCACAATTTTTTCAGCTGTACCCCAATTGATGGGCATTGCCACAGTTTCCAGTTCTTTGGAACATTGCCACCACAAAGGGAATTGTACACAATACAATTCAATATATAAAGATTGTCTTATACCTCACCCAGAGTTCCCTCACTACCTGTGGCTCTCTGCAGATAGTTGCCAGTTAAGTTCTAATAGTAGTTGCAAGTTAAATTACTAAATATTATTTTAAAGCATTCAGTTTATGTTCATTGTCTTTTATATTTAAAGTTCCTTTTGTGTGTAGGAATAAATTGCTTATCCCATATTTGAATCAGATTGCATATTGAGTACTTTCCTTCCCTTTCTAGGAAAACTTAATATGTCAGCTCCATGCTCTGCTTCTCCAGGGCTGAACTCAAGTCCAAACCATATATCTGATTATAAAATTGTGAGTTGGAATAGTACCTGAGCAGCATGAATTCCAAAAGGAATGGGCTAAGGACATCAAACCTTAGAATAAGAAATCAAAGCATATTATCTAGATACAGAATACTACTATTTTGTTAGTCTAATAGTTATTTAGTCTAGTAGTTTCACATGAGTGAGAGTCATACAGAGAACAGACTTTGCATCAGTATTGTGGTGCTGCTGTTAAAGAATCCAACTTAATATTCCAAAGTACTATATTCTCACTTTTGAATGTTTTAACTAAAGTTTGCTTTTATGTTCTATGTTTTAAGGAACGCTGAAAAACAAGAGCAGATACAGAAAAAAAGAAAGAAACAAAAATAGGTGAAAGTAGAAAATATGAAAAGCTTATTTTGGCATAAAGAAAAATGTTAAAATATAAGTACACATTTTTGTAAGCTAAAAAGAAATAAAACTAGAAACTTTTAAACTTCTGCATAATTACATTTTTAGGTGGAAATGAAATGTAAGATTAAGTTTAAAAGTAAAATTTTAAAAACCCAATGTTTTATAAAGAATAAAAAGTTTGGGATGTATTTCAAAAATAAAAGGGTGATATCACCTGATGATATCACCATGTGAAATAGGGTAAGAACAATTTGTTTTTTAAATCAAACATAGATGTCCAAAGAACTAAATATAATTCTGATTCTTCAGGTGGATTATTGCCATGGAATAAATAATTTAATTTATCTTTGTGAATATATACTTGAGGTTTCAAAACCAAACAAATCTGACAAAAATTCCAAAGTATTCCCTAGTAGTAATAAATAAATAACTGTTTTTTTAAATATTCCAGAATATTGAAGGACAAGCTGAATTAAAACTATGTAAAATAAGAACATCAAGTATAAAATCATATTTAATAATAAATATTTAGTTAAATACAAAATGAAGACAAACTAAAACAATGTAAAAATATTTCCACAAAATACATGAATCATGGTGAAAGTGAAAAGTAGAATGGAAATATTGCTCACCCCTGTTTACAGAATTGGGTCACATGCTGATAAGGTTTTAGCTATTATTTGGATCAAGAATTTTCATAGTTCATGTCAACAGTCTTTTTAGGTGGCATTTATTTTTGGGGAGGGGCATTCACTAGTCCCTAGCTCACCTATTTTATCAATGCATAGAAATGAAGACATTTTAAAAGAAGTATTTACTCTTATTACTTGAGTAAATTACATGAAAATTTGTTTTTAATTGAAATAATTATTTTAAAATACTCCTATAAAGTCTCCAAACAAACAAACAAATGGAGTTGTGAGAAGAAATATTTCACATCTTTAATCTTTCTTTTATGTTTTACTGTTTAGTGTCATAAAACAAAACATAATAGTTAATTGAACTGCAGAATGTTAGGTTTCCCCTGATCATTACTTCATTTAAAAAATTGCTATAACTGAGCAATTTACCTAAAGACAATTTGTTCCATATTTCAGCTATATCTTAATCAGCAGACACCCTGTTTTGCTCTAACTGAGCTTCTTGTTGGACACCTGTAGAGGGAGACTAATCCTGAGGGTTAGTTTCAATTTGATCCTGATATAAAATATAATTAAGCTCTGAATAAATCAGCTTTTAAAAGGTAGTAAATTATTTGAGGAGAGGTTATTAGGGAACTTTCCATAATTAGACCTTTATTATAAATGCATATGAATCTGCATAGTATTAAGTTAAAAAGATAGATGAACAAGTTCCCAGAAATTTGAAGCATGTCCTTACCTTTTCCTCAATTACTTAGATAAGGCCTTGCCATCTACCTTAGAAACAATCTACTCTCTTACATTTTATAAAGCAAAACACACTTGTAGACACACACACAAATATTTTCAATACATCAAATTGTGTATTTCTCCTTCCTACAATTCTCCTATTGAGAGAAATTCCCTTGTAATAAATATTTATAGTTAAATAAAATATATCCTCACATTGGCCATATTGATATTTTGTCTCATGTACCATAAGTCCATAGGTTCTCTACCTGCAATCATGCTTCATCATTGGTCCTTGAATTAAATTGGTCATTGAATTTATTAGAATTATTAAACCTTTGAAAGTAGTCTTGACAATGATGTTTTTGTTTAAATTGTTCTTGGTCTGTTTACCTTACTTTGCATCAGTTCATATATAATTCTTTCAGTTTCTCTTATGGCATAATAGTATTCTATTACATGCATATACTATAATTTTTCTAATCATTCTTTATTTCCATTTTTATTTTTTGTTAATACAAATAGATCTGTTATAAATGAGCTCATGTATATAGGAGTCATTTTCTTCTTTGATCTTTTTGGGGTATAGGACTAGGAATGGTATCATTAAATAAAAGAAATATTAGTAACTTTGGGAGCATAGTTAGAAATTGCTTTCTAAAGTGACTATACTAATTTATAGTTCTATTCACAGTACATCAATATATCTATTTCCTTGAAAGCCTTACAACATTTGTTATTTTCTTTTTCATTAGCTCTGCTACTCTAATGAGTATGAAGTAGAACTTCAGAGTTGCTTTCATTTACATTTTTCTAATTAGTGATTGGGAGCATTTTTTCCTAAGACTATTAATTACCTGAAATTTTCTTTGAAAACTGTCTGTTTGTATTTTTTACTATTTATCAATTCTAATGATTTTGATAAATTTGAATTAGTTTCTTATATTTTGAAAACAAAAATTTATGAGAAAGTTTCTGAAAAAAAATTATTAGCTATGTTTCTCTTCTCAATTTAACTACATTGGTTTTGTTTGTGCAAAATTTTATGTGAAAAAAATTGTCAGTTCTATTTTCTGTGATACTTATTATCTGCAGGGTAGAAGTGACTTCTTCTAACCATAGACATAAAAGGTAATTAATTTCTTCCTTGTTCCCCAAGTTTATTTGTGATGTGATCCTTTATGCCTGTCATGCACATTTGGTACTGATCTCAATATACAATATGAAATGCGTGCTAAACTTAATTTCTGTCAGACTACCTTCCAATTTCCCCAGCAAATTTTGTCAGATAATTAGTCTTTATCTCAAAGCTAGGGTAGTTGGGGTAGTTCAAGTACTAGCCTACTCTGTATATTTGCTTCTCTGTGTTAGGCATCGAATTTGTTTCAGTGATTGACTTCTCTATTTTTAAATTAATATCAAAATTTTTTTTGCTGGTTTCCACATTTCATTTTAAATAGCATTTCCCCCAATTGCATAAAAATATAATTTTTAGCATTCTTTTTTTTTTTCAAGATTTTTTTGTTTCTAATTTTTCTCCCTCTTAACTTCTCTCCCCTCCCTTCTTCCTTAAATGGTAGGCAATTTGATGCATGTGATACATGTACTATTATGTAAAATTTATTTTCATGTTAGTCATGAAAGAAGAAACAGATCCAAAGGAAAAAAATAAAAGGAATAAAGGAATAAAACAAATGAAAAATGCTTTAATATACATCCAGAGTCTATCAGTTCTTATTTATCTAGATTTGTATAGCATTTTTCTTTGTGAGTCCTTGTGTAATTGGATCATTGTATTGCTGAGGGAAGAGCTGAGCCATTTAAAGGTGATCATCACACAAGGTTGTTGATACTATGTATAATGTTTTCCTGGTTCTACTCATTTCACTTTGTGTCAGTTCTTTCTAGTTTTTTTTCTGAAATTTGCCTATTCATTATTTCCCATTGCACAATAGTATGTCATTACATTCATTTACCATAGCTTGTTCAGCCATTCCCCAATTGATGGGCATTCCTTTAGTTTACAAAATTTTGCCATCACAAAAAGGGCTACTATAAATATTTGTTCATATGTAGATACCTTCCCTTTTTTTATGATTTTTGGGAATTCAAATCTAGTAGTCATATTACTAGATCAAAAGATATGCATAGTTTGGGCATGGTTCCAAATTGCTCTCCAGAATGGCTGGATCAGTTCATAAATCCATTAATGCATTATTGTCCTAATTTTCCCAAATCCTCTCCCACATTTAATATTTTCCATTTATTTATTATATTAGCTGATCTTCTAGGTGTGAGATGATACCACAACGTTGTTTTAATTTAATAGTGGTTTAGAGCCATTTTTTTTATTTTTTTATTTTTGTCATAGGACTATCGATAGCTTTGATTTCTTCATCTGAAAACTGCCTATTCATATCCTTTGACTACTTGTCAGTTGGGGAATGGATTGTATTCTTATAAATTTGACTCAGTTCTTTATATATTTGAAAAATGAAGCCTTTATTAGAGAAACTTGCTATAAAGATTGTTTCCCAGCTTTTAGATTTCCTTCTAATCTTGGTTACATTGGTTTTGTTTGAGCAAAAGCTTTTTAATTGAAAATAATTAAAGTTATCTATTTTACATATATAGTCTATCACTTCTTTGGTTATGAACATGTTCAAACCATAACGTGGTTATGAATGCCTTCAAGAATTTGGATGCTGTATCATGTGGTGCACATAGCCTTAGTATTGATGTTACATTATTTATCTATAGTACTTTTTTTTAAAAAACAAGATGTAGTTTCTTTCTTAATCTGTTTTAATTAGATCTACTTTTGGTTTTGCTTTGTATGAAATCAGAAATTCTACTCCTGTTTTTTTTGTTTGTTTGTTTGTTTTGTTTTTACTTTTAACTTCACTTGAAGTATAATAGATTCTGCTCCAGCCCCTAACCTTTACTCTGTGTCTCTCTACTTCAAGTATATTTTTTGTAAACAATATCATAGAATTCTGATTTTTGATCCATTCTGCTACCCACTTCCACTTTATAAGACAGTTTATATTATTCACATTCATGGTTATGATTATCCTCTGTGTATTTCCCTCCATCCTCTTCTTTTTCTTTCTGTCCTTTCACTTCTTTCACCCCTTTCCTCCTTGATAATGTTTTCCTTTTGTTTATTTCCTCCCTATTTGCTCTCCTTTCAGTCTCCTCCCCCACATTTACTTAATTTCTTCCCCTTCTAATTTTCTATTGGGTAAATTAGATTGTTATATTCATCTGATTATGTATATTATTCCCTCTAGGCCAATACTGATGATTTAGTGATGTCTATCACCCACTCTCCCATCTTTTCTTTTACTGTAATAGGATTTTTTGTACTTCTTCATGTGAAATAATTTACTCCATTCTACCTCTTCCATGTTTCTTACTTAGTGTACTCTTCTTTCTCATCCCCTATTTTTTTTATGTCATTCCCCAAAATTCATCTGAAACCCAGACCCTCTCTGTCTATGTATATCAAAAGAGTCATTCTTTGTATCACTTCTTACCTAACCTTAATCACTGAATGGGTGTTGTCTTAATCAAACTGAGACTTGTTAAAGACCTGAGCTTAAAAAAGGCTTCCACTACATCTAGAGCCATTTCAAGTTATCTTGATCTATTTATTGCCAATGGACCCAGAGGGTTCCTGAGGAGAAAGTGAGGCTAGTCACTTTGCACAGCCCACTCTCACTTAAATCAATTCATTATCCACTGCCTTCCAGGTAGAAAAGAATCTGGGTAGCTGGTGCTTCTAGAGCTTAACTCCAGGTGGTCTGGCAGCTTGGGTGGGGCTGAGTTCTACATCTATGGCTGATATCTAGCATAGCCTAGATGTGTGTGGGGTATTTTTTTCTTTCTCCAGGGCTACACTGAAGTAAGGGGAAGGGGGGAGGGAGAGAGGCTTAGGGGGAATATAGCCACTAGAGATTGTCTCTTTACCTGGGGCTTTACCTGGGGCTGAAGCATTTAATGATTCTCCGAGCTGTAATCTGTCAATTCCCTTGTTTATGCTAAAGTATGTGGTAGGTCCTGGTATTGGTGTTTATCTGTTCCACTGCATTGGGGCTCAGGATCTCCCAATGAGGTAAGTTTGCTTCTCAATAACAAATCTTTTAGATGGTTACTGCTTTGTAGTATAGTTTGAGATCTTTGCTGTTAGATTTTCTTCCTTCTCATTTTTTTCCAATTATTTTTCTTGAAATTCTTGAACTCTTGTTCCTCTGCTTATAATTTTTTTCCCCTAACTCTATAAAATAATTATTTGGTAATTTGATTTGATGTCATTGAATAAGTAAATGAATTTCAGTGGTGTCATTTTTATTGTAGTGGTCTCCCTAGGAACAATTAAATTATCTTTATTTAGATCTGTCTTTATTTGTGTAAAAAGTTGAGAAAAAACGGGAAACTAAGGACTTCTTAGAATAATAACTTTGAGTAATTCAAGACAGCACCAAGGATCTGTTCATCATTAAGGCTCTTGCTCTTCCATCAGAAACTATCTAAGTGATAACCCTTTGACCTTTATTCAACTGCTTAGAGAAGAACCTGCTAATAATTTAATGGCCTGGAGATATTCAAGAAGTCTCCAAACTAGTTATCTCTATTTGGTGATTGAGAAAGCTTGAAGTGAATCCAAGTCTCTTTATTTATTTTAGAAACCTTTAACCCTCTGGCTTAATTGATTACTTACCTCTAAATAAATCTCCTTATTGTAAGGGATTATGTGGTTTCTTATAAAATCTTTAACTAAGGTAGATTGAGCCCATAACCTATATTTTAGTTTATGAAGGTCTTATGGGTTTGGAAAAAATGAAATTATTTGTACAAACATTGTAATAGAGTGCTCATATCAGCTCCAAGTAAGTGTTTGAAAACATTGTCTAAGTTTATTGTCAGCTTGTTACAAATACATTTGCAATAAGTCAACTATATTGGCTTAACTAGAATTTAGCACACCTTTGCTACTTCCATCTGAGCAGGCAATGAAAGTTAACCATGTGAGGGATGTAGGAGACCCTTACCCAAAATGACTACTCAGAAATCACTCAAAATAGAAACCAGGAAGGTTGTTTATTAAAACCTCTGGAGCATGAGCCATCCCTTCATAAGATAAGAAAGAGAAAGCTTGTGGTAGGGGGGCTAAAGAAGTAGTAAAGATTCACAGCTTTTATACAAGAGATTATACCACAAGTAAAAGAGCATTGAGAAGGGGAGGGGGGAAGCATCTAATTGGTTGCTGCTATCCGGAAAGATTGGAATGGCAGGTTTCTGTTTCCCTGAAATCACCTGTTTTCTAGGAAACAGAAAACCAGGCCTTCAGGCTTCAGGTAGAAAGTGGTCAAGCTAATTGACTAAATATCGATAAATGCCAAATACTGATAAATGTCATCAGCTCAGGTTAAGTAGATATGTTTATAGCTGGCCATGGCTCAAATAAATATGGGCCTGCATATATTATACAGGTCATAGGAGAAACACAGAAATAATCAAAATAAAATACAGAAAAAGAGTTCACACATTCCTGTAAGTTCTTCACTTTATTTCTCTATTCCACATAACCAGATGAGGGGAGGAAGTCATGATTTTCTGTGGTTTTTGATCATTTAAACCATCTTTTAGCCTTTGTAAAATCGGCTTCCATTCTCTGAGACTCCAGTGAGTGGACTGCCACTTTTCACAAGATTCTAATAAAGTTTCTGATCATTTTGAGTAAGGCATTGCATTGCCATTCCACACAAAATGTTTTGTGGTTGAATTCATATAATTTCTATTTATGTCTTGATAGAGTAATTTCTAAGTATTCTATATGTTCTATGGTTATTTTTATTGGGATTTTTCTTTCCATCTCATTTGATTGTTTTTTTTTCATACTATCCAGAAATGTTGATGACTCATATGGATTCATTATATATTCTGCAACTTTGATGAAATTTCAGTTGATGTTTTAGCTAATTTTCTAGGCTTCTCTAAATCAACTCATCTGTAAAAAAAAAAAAAAAAGCAACTGTTAATATCTTCTTTGCTTATGCGTATTTTCTCAATTTCATTTTCTTGTTTTTATTGACAGCAAAAAATTTTAGAGCTCTCTAAAAGAGTAGTTAATGGACATATTGCTTGTATCCCTGATTTCTTTTCAGAAAAGATTTCTATTTATCTACATTAGTTATAATTCTGACTTGTCACTTTAAATGAATACAATTTTAAGAAATATCCATTTATTCCTATTTTCTACTACAACAGGTGTTGTTTTTTATTGTTTTTTCTTCCATTTACTGATCAGAAACTAGACAACATAGTAAAGTAGGAGGATACAGTTCAACACAACTCCTCCTACAACTAATTCAACAAATGTGAGAAATTGAAGGAAACATTGCAAGACTCACGTGTTTCATACAAGTCCTCTATCTTCAGAGTCAATGTTTTTTTTCACTTGCCATTGTGCTTCCCATGGTCAAGCACACTGTAACATGCTTTTGACTCCTCTGCCTCCAAATCCTGTTTTTGGAGTGACCGAATAAATGTCTCCCCCCCAACCCACTCATACTGTGACTCCAGGCCCAATACTCTATACACTAAGACCCCCAATTGCTCCTCTCATATATGCATCAAAACTTCATCATTAGGAGGATCTAAAGACCAGGATTACAAATACAATATTTTCAGTCACTGAGTAGCAGCTGATGTCAGGTTGTTGTTGTTGTGGTTTTTTTTTTTTTTTAATGTTTGAAAAAACAACTGGAATAGTCTAGCACAAGATGGTAATGTAGAATTTTAATAAGAAACACCAATATTTAAAATCTTTTAAATAATTAACCTTTGAAATGTTTTTTTTAAGTTTGTAGTTTTGTCTTTTTGAAGTTATTAATTGTTAAAATTACACATATATTACTCTGAAGTTTACAGCATGGATAATCGTAAAAATAGTATTAGCTATCAACAACTATCAATAATTGCCAATGAACATTTATTGAATGCCTACTATGTCCCAAGGCATGTACTAAATGTTAGCTATACAAATAAATGTAAAAAACATTCCCTGCCTTCCAGAACATAATAGGGGAGACAACAGACAGAAAACTATATACAAACAAGATATGGAGCATATACTAGAGATAATGGGATACTGGGATCCCACTGATACTAGGAGAGAGGGAAGTAAGAAGGGAGAGGGAGGGAAACAGGGAGGAAAAGGAGAAAGAGAGAGAGAGAGAGAGAGAGAGAGAGAGAGAGAGAGAGAGAGAGAGAGAGAGAGAGACACACACAGAGAGACACAGAGAGAGAGACACAGAGAGAGACAGAGACACAGAGAGAGACAGAGACACAGAGAGAGAGAGACAGAGAGAAGAGAGAGAGAGAGACAGAGAGAGAGAAGAGAGACAGAGAGAGAGAAAGAGAGAGAGAAGAGAGAGAAAAGAGAGAGAGAAGAGACAGAGAGAGACAGAGAGAGAGAGAGAAGAGAGAGACAGAGAGAGACAGAGAGAGAGAGAAGAGAGAGAAAAGAGAGAGAGAAGAGAGAGAGAGGAGAGAGAAAAGAGAGAGAGAAGAGAGACAGAGAGAGAATGAGAAAAGAGAGAGAAGAGAGAGAGAAGAGAGAGAAAAGAGAGAGAGAAGAGAGAGACAGAGAGAGAGAAGAGAGAGACAGAGACAGAGACAGAGACACAGAGAGAGAGAGACAGAGAGAAGAGAGAGAAAGAGAGAGAGAGGAGAGAGACAGAGAGAAGAGAGACAGAGAGAGAGAAAGAGAGAGAGAAGAGAGAGAAAAGAGAGAGAGAAGAGAGAGACAGAGAGAGAGAGAAGAGAGAGAAGAGAGAGAGAGAGAGAGAGAGAGAGAGAGAGAGAGAGAGAGAGAGAGAGAGAGAGAGAGAATGAGAGAGAGAGAGAATTAATTAGGGAAGTACAGAAGGATTGCCTAGCAGCTATGAAACCCAGTTGAAGTTATCTGACATAAAATTCTTAGTGGACCCAGCCTGGCTGCAGGATTTTCTCCTCCTTCATTAAGTAGTATGTGTATAGAAGTTGTCAAAATATTAAGAGATACTCTATTTTCCAAAGCTATGACCCAGCAAGCAAGCTATGCCCTAAGCTTTGGATAACAACAGTCTTTTGCACTCACTTTGTGGAAGTGGTAAATCTGTGAGCTTGGGCAAGCACCAACAGGCCCAGACACAAAGCCCTGATATGAATGGACTTTTTGTCACTAACAACTTTGCTTCACTGTTGCTGTCGTGCCTTAATACTGATGCAACATTGCACTGTTTGACTCTTTGTCTCTCCTGAAATATATAAATCAAAGTTCAGCCATACTAAAGCCTCATTGGGGTGGGGCCCAGTGCATATGTCTAATCTATCTCCTAGCTCACAAGCCGTTTCCCTCATTTTAAAATTAAACTAATTTTTGATTTCTGACTCTACTGTCTCTAGCCTGCTCTGCCACCCATAGGTTAGAGGCCAGTTCTGACCCACTGACAGAGTGAAGGTAGAAGAATGTGGAAGTGATCTAAAGATAAAGTTTAGGAGACTAAGATTTTTGATGCAGTAAAGACATGAGGGACTAAAGAGTTCATTGGTTCATCGAGGGATCAAGATGTGAATAGGGTAAAACTGTAGCTAACATATGGCTAATCTCTTGGGCAAGAACCAATGGGTCAAGGAATTGGAGATTAAACATTTGTGGGCAAAGAATAAGATCTGGGGTTTTAAGCTGGAGGGTGAAGGATAATGACAAACTGTAATCAGATAATGAAATTTCAGAATTCATGAACATGGAAGTAGAACTTTTGTGGATGAGGGCACATTGAAATATATGACTAGCTTTATATGTGTGGAGGAGAAGGTCATAGGAAATGGGTGGCATAAATGATCAACTATTAATATTAATTATTTTAATAGTATTATAAGCATTGTATAAGAGAAAGTTCTCTCCTACAGATAGACTTGGTACTTAATTAATTATTCACTTGGTATTGGGAATAAAATAGCAATAAAATCACAGTTCATAACATTTTAGAGCTTCAAGATTTTATATTATGTTAGCTTAAAGCTTATAACATGGATAATAAGGAAGATAATGGTACTATCAACCAAAATAAGGAAGAGAGAATGGAAATTTTAGTATATCCATGGCCTTACTGCAATCAGAAAATCCATAACTCTAAAGTCAGAATGATTTACAGCTATTTAATTCAAGTGAAAAACATCTTAACTTTAAGTGAGAACAAATTGCATTGCATGGCATGCAGTGTCTTTAACTCAATGAACAGTTTCATTTGGTTTAATCAGTACTGCTAAAATTTTATGAAAGCAAAGTATAATTTGAATGACATGGAAATGCCCCAGACAGCTTTTAAATTAAATATATTTTGCTAGCTCCATTTGCTAATTTTTTTTTTTCTCTGTCAGATTTCCATGAGCAGAATGTGCTTTTCAACTTTGCTACTAAACTATGGAGTGGGGATAAAAAATGTTAATTACCTGTTTCCGCATCTTCTTGAGTGTGTGGAATAGAAGCTTTGTTGCTCTTGTAGGATCAGCTGACTGATTCTCACTTATTTAACTGCCTGTCAAAGCAGAGTATGCCTTCTTTATTCCGCCTGTGCTATGCAGGAGGAGTATCAGCAATTCAAATGGAACAGAAATGAACGAAATCTGTGACTATATTTCCAGAAGATGATTTTTCTTTTGTAAAACAATAAACTTTTTAGATCTATTGACTAAAGTATGGATAAAGGAAAAAAGACCATCTGCAATGCATAAAGTGGGTCTAAAAGACTGAGTGCAACAGATAAAGAGGTATACTTTTTCAAAAATCAACTTCACTATTAAAATCATAAATCCATTTTAGGAAGTTTAGTCTGGACTGTCTCAAGGGAAAGAAAGCCATTATGAGGAAGGTCCATTAGAAAACAAGACTACATCTTAATTATTCTCTCTGCACACAGTAGATTTTTTGTTTGTTATCCAACATAGTCAAAGAAAACCCAAATGACACCATGTTGTTGGCAAGAAGCATTAAGATACAGTGTGTCTTGCTGATTAGATAACATAAATCTAGAAGTCTCTACTACAGGCTGCATACAAGTAGTCCTTATGAATTTTGGAAATATTTAGTCAGTGTTGAATGAATGAATGAATGAATTAGGGAAACCAAAATCATTTATTACAATAAAGGACTGTACAAAGCAATACTAAGACAAATTGGAGATATAAGAATAAATGCTAACAACTCATACCTTTGTAGCATTTTCATAATTACAAATAATTTTTTTCACAATAGTATTATTAAGTACATAGTACATGCACGATCATTCCCTTTTTATGGATGTAGAAGCCAAAATTCAGGTTATGAGACTCGAGAGAGATGAGGCTGCTAAATATTAGGGTTAAGATTGAGGCTCAGGGTCCAATTGGAAGTCTAGTATTCTTCCTACTCTCCCATGTTAAGGGATGTGCTGGTAAATGTTTAACAACCAGCTCTTCAAAAATATATGTGCAAAACCATTTAAATCTGCCTTATTTATAATTTCTCCATCAATTTAGGGCTAGACAATAAAAAAGTTAAATGATGACTTATAGAGTTTGCCAATTTCTGTTCATGCTAAAAATTAACACCTGGCTCTCCAGATCAATCTGACACTGATACTCCCCTATCTATGTCTCTTAGTTATCCAGTGAGTTCCTACTCCACACATAGTCAATCTGTGTTACTCAGAACAAAACATTAATTGGATAGGGCTTTGGACTTTGCTTAATTTTCTCTCTGAGGTTTGGGGAAACATGAATGGCATGTTTTCTTTGCAAAATGTATTAGGAAAATTCCTGGGTTCCAGTGTGACACCTGCCACTAAGTCTAATTTAACAGTATGATATAGTGGTAAGAATACTGGATGTGGTAATTGGAGACTCTTGGTTTTCTATCCCACATTGACATCTATTAGTCATATAAACCTCTTTAAGTCATTTTCTTTCCCTGAATTCTCATGTGTAAAATGAGTATAATACTTGTTGTATTTACTTTACAAGGTAGTTGTGAAACTCAGAAAAAAGTAACATATGTAAAATGTTATAAAAATGGTGGTCATCATCATCATCATCATCATCATCATCATCATCATCCCATAGCTTCTGTGAATTTTCTTTTCATTGTGTACAGAATTGAGGTAATAACACCTGGCCTACTTACATTAATCCTGTGGAGAAATGCAATGTCCAACAATTGCTTTGTGACCATTATGTGCCTTATTTTTGTAAATGCTCTCCTAGATTTAGACAAAAGAAAATTATGGTTCCATTCCTTTCCTGAACTTTTCCCTTGTTACTTCTGGATTGAGGAAAGAAGTTCACTATAGCTAATAGCTTTGTGTTTTTCTGCCATTTCAACAGAGTAAGTAAGCACCTAATCAATTGTAATTATCCAGGTCACACAGAAAAATTTGCCAGATAAAGTCATATCTTTGCTACCTCATACTCACTACTGTACTAAAAACTCTAAATGTATAAATTAACCCTTAGGCTGCTGAGTAAAGCTAAAATTGCCCTCCTTGGTAATTTTATCCAAGGGAAATTTGTTTTCTGGCTGCTAGTCCCTCAAAAAAAGTACTGCTTTGTTTTGATCTGGATTTCTGTTGATTAGAGTACTTATAATCTTAGCCAAAATAAGAGCAGTCCTCCCAGTTAAACTGCTCCAAGAAGTCTAGGAAGTCTTATTTTGTTACTGACATTAAAAGCATTGACTTTTTTTTCCTTTTTATTATTGATATTAAGAAAAGGTTTCCTGAGGAACTTCCACTTTGAAGTCTAAAGCAGAGCAACCATTCAGAGGAAATAAAAAAAAATGCCACAAGTCTTTGAAATGGATAAAATAGAAAACATGCCCCTTAACAACAAAGAAAGCTCAAAGGAATCAGGCCTGCCAGCTTCTGAAGCCTAAAATGGTTTCTGAAGCCCTTAAGTACAAATCTAAAGTCATATAGGACTTTCAACTTCAAAATGAAGCAGGGAGGCTGATTGAAAGTAAGGTGGACTTCAGAATTTTTATTTCCATAATCAAGGACTTCTATATGCAGAAAGGTGAAAATCTGAGCCAGTCTCAGAAATTAGACAGTTAGCCTTAACTATAGGAAAAATATAACTAATTATAAATTCAACAAATCTCAGAATTGAAAACATCCCCAGGATAATATATAACTGAACAAGAATAATTTTAATAAAAATAGCATTTATATAGTACTTATTATGTATTAGACACTGTTATATATTTTATAAATATTATCTCATCTGATCTTCACAACAACCCTGAAAAGGAAGTGATATTATCCTCATTTTACAGCTAAGGAAACTGGAGAAAATGGAGCCTGACTTGCCCAAGTTCATACAGCTAGTAAATATCTAAGGTTGTATTTGAAGTCAAGTCTCCCTGAGTCCACCACTCTACTATACGATCTACTTCCTTCATTCATCAGCATCCTTGACAAATTGTTATCTGTCTTCTGCTTCAAGACTATTATTCCAAAATCAAAGAGTGGCCCACAGTGTCAAAGTACAAAGGAGAAGAAATATATTGAAATTAGAAAATAACATCATTGGTGGTTTTTATGAGAGAACTTATAATAGAATGCTAGAGGCCAAACTTCATGAAGTTTTTTTTTTTTAATTTTTATTTTATAATTATAACATTTTTTTTGACAGTACATATGCATGGGTAATTTTTTACAACATTATCCCTTGCACTTACTTCTATTCAGATTTTTTCCCTTCCTCCCCCAACCCCCTCCCCAGAAGGCAAGCAGTCTTATATATGTTAAATATATTACAGTATATTCTAGATACAATATATGTGTGTAGAACCGAATTTTTTGTTGCACATGAAGAATTGGATTCAGAAGGTAAAAATAACAGTTTACATTCATTTCCCAGTGTTCCTTATCTGGATGTAGCTGGTTCTGTCCATCATTAATCAATTGGAATTGGATTAGCTCTTCTCTATGTTGAAGATATCCACTTCCATCAGCATACATCCTCGTACAGTATCATTGTTGAAGTGTATAATGATCTTCTGGTTCTGCTCGTTTCACTCAGCATCAGTTGATGTAAGTCTCTCCAAGCCTCTCTGTATTTCTCCTGTTGGTCATTTCTTATAGAACAATAATATTCCATAACATTCATATACCATAGTTTACCCAACCATTCTCCAATTGATGGACATCCATTCATCTTCCAGCTTCTAGCCACTATGAAAAGGGCTGCCACAAACATTTTGGCACATACAGGACCCTTTCCCTTCTCTAGTAGTTCCTTGGGGTATAAGCCCAGTAGTAGTATGGCTGGGTCAAAGGGTATGCACATTTTGATAACTTTTTGCGCATAATTCCAGATTGCTCTCCAGAATGGTTGGATTCTTTCACAACTCCACCAACAATGCATCAGTGTCCCAGTTTTCCCACAGCCCCTCCAACATTCATCATTATTTGTTCCTGTCATCTTAGCCAATCTGACAGGTGTGTAATGATACCTCAGAGTTGTCTTAATTTGCATTTCTCTGATCAATAGTGATTTGGAACACTCTTTCATATGAGTGGAAATAGTTTTAATTTCATCATCTGAAAATTGTCTGTTCATATCCTTTGACCATTTATCAATTGGAGAATGGCTTGATTTCTTATAAATTAAAGTCAATTCTCTGTATATTTTGGAGATGAGGCCTTTATCAGAACCTTTAACTGTAAAAATTTTTTCCCAATTTGTTACTTCCCTTCTAATCTTGTTTGCATTAGTTTTGTTTGTGCAGAAACTTTTTAATTTGGTGTAATCAAAATGTTCTATTTTGTGATCAATAATGGTCTCTAGTTCTCCCTTGGACACAAACTCCTTCCTCCTCCACAAGTCTGAGAGGTAAACCATCCCATGTTCCTCCAATTTATTTATGATTTCGTTCTTTATGCCTAAATCTTGGACCCATTTTGATCGTATCTTAGTATGTGGTGTTAAATGTGGGTCCATGCCTAGTTTCTGCCATACTAATTTCCAGTTTTCCCAGCAGTTTTTGTCAAATAATGAATTCTTATCCCAAAATTTGGGATCTTTGGGTTTGTCAAAGATTAGATTGCTATTTTTATTCACTATCTTGCCCTGTGAACCTAACCTATACCACTGATCAACTAGTCTATTTCTTAGCCTATACCAAATGGTTTTGGTGACTGTTGCTTTATAATATAGCTTTAAATCAGGTACACTTAGACCACCTTCCTCTGACTTTTTTTTCATTAGTTCCCTTGCAATTCTCGACCTTTTATTCTTCCATATGAATTTTGTTGTTATTTTTTCTAGGTCATTAAAATAGTTTCTTGGGAGTCTGATTGGTATAGCACTAAATAAATAGATTAGTTTGGGGAGTATTGTCATCTTTATTATATTCGCTCAGCCTATCCAAGAACACTGAATGTCTTTCCAATTATTTAAATCTGACTTTAGGGGGGCGGAGCCAAGATGGCGGAGAAGAAACACACGACTCAGTGAATGTCCTCACTCCCTCACAACCAATTAGATAAATTAAGTCTCAAAATTAGCTCAGGACTGATAGATACCACAAGGACTGGAAGCACGACTTACCAGCTGAAGAGAATCTGGAGTTTCAACAGGAAAGGTCAGTTCTCAGGGGAGGAATAAGAAAGACCAGCACAGACGGTGGGGTAGGGGCACACTGCGCCCATTGCGCTGGGAAGGGCTCTGGGATCAGAGAAGCCACTGAGGTAAAGGAATCTGGCACAGGCTGTTAGCTCTTCTCTGCTAATTATTTAGCAGTTCAGAAGAGAAAGCCAAAATATTTTAAAACTCAGATTAGATTTTCCCCGGACCCTGGGGGTGACTCTGTAGACTCGGCACCAGGGGGTGTGGCCTCAGCTACCACCTGAGAATAGTTAAGAGATTGATAAGTGGGTGGATACAGCCCAAGGCAACACACACTGCCTAGTTTAGCTGGAGGGAGTGGAACTCAGCTCCAGGAAGTCCCAGAGAAGCAGAACCTTTGAACTAGGGACGGCGGTTTCTGGCAGACACTTCCAGTTTGAGCCCAGGGGCTTCTCACGTCACCTGCTGCAGACATCCACTCCCCACCCGGACACATAGGCTGGGCTTCGTGCTGTCTTCACTATTCTACGCCCTCGAAGCACAGCAGTGCTAATCACCTCTGAGGCACTTCCAGGGAGGGGGTGGGGAACTCTCTCCCAGAGCTCTCTCTTAGCTCAGGCTCAGGAGCCGCTGCATCCATCCGGTCTGGGAGGAAGCTGGTAAAGAAGTAAATAATTTCCTACCCCAGAGACAGACCCCAAAAGATTTTTTTAAGTATGAGCAAAAAAGCTAGAAAAACCATAGATTCCTTCTATACAGAGAAAGAGCGGGTATGCAACCCCGAGGAAGTTGACAGCAGAGAATCAACAGACAACAACCTAAAGGGGAACGATTCCTGCCCCCCATCACATAACTCTCTCCTAGAAGAAGCTCTTAAAAAATTGAGGGAGATCGAAGAAAAATGGGGAAAAGAAAGGGAAGTTATGATAGAGAATAACAACGTCCTGAAATTGGAGTTGGAAAAAATAAAGAATTCACAGGACATGCAGGGAAACAAAATTAGTGAATTAGAAAAGGTTAAAAAAACACAGGAAAGTAGGATTTCTGAATTGGAAAAGATAAAAAAGTCTCAAGAAAATAGAATTTCTGAATTGGAAAAAGAAAATAATTCTCAAAAAAAAAATTAGGGAAATGGAAAAAAACTCAATAGAGCAAAATAATTCATTTAAAAACGAAATTGGGCATTTACAAAAAGAACTAAAAACTGTGAAAGAAGAAAATAACTCCTTAAAAGTCAGGATGGAACAAATAGAAATGAATGATTCACAGAGAACCCAAGAATCAGTCAAACAAAACAAAAAAAAATGAGAAGCTGGAGAACAACGTCAAATACTTACTGGGAAAATCTATAGACCTGGAAAATAGATCTAGGAGAGATAATCTGCGGATTATTGGACTTCCAGAAAACTATGACCAAAAAAAGAACCTAGATTCTATTTTACAGGAAATTATCAAAGAGAACTGTCCAGAGATAATAGAAACAGAAGGGAAAGTAGATGTGGAAAGAATTCATCGAACTCCTTCTGAAATAGACCCTAAAAAAAGAACACCACGGAATATAGTGGCTAAGCTGCAGAATTACCACACAAAGGAGAAAATCCTGCAAGCAGCTAGAAAAAAACAATTTAAATACCAAGGTGCCACAATAAGGGTCACCCAAGATCTGGCTGCCTCCACATTAAAAGATAGAAGGGCCTGGAACCTGATATTCCGAAAGGCAAAAGATCAAGGACTGCAACCAAGAATGAACTACCCAGCTAAGTTCAGCATCTTTTTCCATGGAAGAAGATGGTCATTCAATGAAACAGAGGAATTCTATATGTTTCTAAGAAAAAAACCAGACTTAAACAAAAAATTTGATCTACATCCACAAGACTGAAGAGAAACAGAAAAAGGTACACAGAACCCTTGAGAACTGTAACTCTGTTGTGGGTATATAAAAAATACTCAAGGATAATTTGATTTTACTGATATAAAAGAAAAAAAGGGGGGTGTGGTAAAGGGAAGGAGGTCGGTTCAGAAAAAGGGGAAGGAGTGATAAAAAGAGGGAAACTACATCCCAGGAAGAGACATAGAAAATACATCATATCTGAGGGAACTTAGTGAGGGGGAGAATCATTGTGTGAATCTTACTCTCATCAGAAGAGGCTCAAAGAGTAAATAATTAACATATTTGTTTTTCAGAGAATTTTCTCTCACCTCATTAAAAGGGGGGAGAGGAAAAGGGGAAAGGAAAAGGAGAATAAGTGAAGGGATTTGGAGGGAGGGGGGAGGGATCCTAAAAAAAAAAAAAAAAAAAGAGGGAGGGTTGCGCATCACAAGGGGGGTCTGTAAATTAAATATCGGGGAGGGGGATCAGGGGGGTCAAGGGAAAAAAGTATAATCTGGGGATAATACGATGGCAGGAAACACAGAATTAGTAATTTTAACTGTAAATGTAAATGGGATGAACGATCCCATCAAACGGAGACGGATAGCAGATTGGATCAAAAAGCAGAACCCTACAATATGTTGTCTACAGGAAACACACTTAAAGCAGGGAGATATATACAGAGTAAAGGTAAAAGGTTGGAACAGAGCCTATTATGCTTCAGGTAAAGCCAAAAAAGCAGGGGTAGCTATCCTTATCTCAGATCAAGCAAAAGCAGAAGTAGATCTCGTTAAAAAAGATAAGGAAGGAAACTATATCCTGCTGAAAGGTAGCATAAATAATGAAGCCATATCAATACTAAACATATATGCACCAAGTGGTATAGCATCTAACTTTCTAAAGGAAAAGTTAAGAGAACTGCAAGAAGAAATAGACAGTAAAACTATAATAGTGGGAGATCTCAACCTTGCACTCTCAGATTTAGACAAATCAAACCACAAAACAAACAAGAAAGAAATTAAAAAAGTAAATAGAACATTAGAAAAACTAGGTATGATAGACCTTTGGAGAAAACTGAATGGCAACAGGAAGGAATATACTTTCTTCTCAGCAGTTCATGGATCCTATACAAAAATTGACCATATATTAGGACATAAAGATCTCAAAATTAAATGTAGGAAGGCAGAAATAATAAATGCCTTCTTCTCAGATCACAATGCAATAAAAGCTACATTCAGTAAAAAGTTAGGGGTAAATAGACCAAATAGTAATTGGAAACTGAATAATCTCATCTTAAAGAATGACTGGGTGAAAGAGCAAATTATAGAAACAATTAACAATTTCACCCAAGATAATGATAATGATGAGACATCATATCAAAATCTTTGGGATGCAGCTAAAGCACTAATAAGGGGAAATTTTATATCTTTAGAGGCTTATTTGAAGAAAATTGAGAAAGAGAAGATTAACCAATTGGGCTTACAACTTAAAAGGCTAGAAAAAGACCAAATTATAAACCCCCAACCAAAAATTAAACTCGAAATACAAAAATTAAAAGGAGAAATCAATAAAATTGAAAGTAAAAAAACTATTGAATTAATAAATAAAACCAAGAGTTGGTTTTATGAAAAAGCCAATAAAATAGATAAACCTTTGGTAAATTTGATCAAAAAAAAGAAAGAGGAAAATCAAATTGATAGTCTTACAAATGAAAAGGGGGATCTTTCCACCAATGAAGAGGAAATTAGAGAAATAATAAGGAGTTACTTTGCCCAACTTTATGCCAATAAATTTGATAACTTAAGTGAAATGGATGACTTTCTCCAAAAATATAGGCTCCCTAGATTAACAGAGAGGAGATAAATTGCTTAAATAGTCCCATTTCAGAAAAAGAAATAGAACAAGCTATTAATCAAGTCCCCAGGAAAAAATCCCCAGGGCCAGATGGATTCACATGTGAATTCTACCAAACATTTAAAGAACAATTAGCCCCAATGTTATATAAATTATTTGAAAAAATAGGGGATGAAGGAGTCCTACCAAACTCCTTTTATGACACAGACATGGTACTGATACCTAAACCTGGTAGATCGAAAACTGAGAAAGAAAATTATAGACCAATCTCCTTAATGAATATTGATGCTAAAATCTTAAATAAGATATTAGCAAAAAGACTTCAGAAAATCATCTCCAAGATAATACACTATGATCAAGTAGGATTTATTCCAGGAATGCAGGGCTGGTTTAATATTAGGAAAACTATTAATATAATTGACCATATTAATAATCAAATTAATAAGAACCATATGATCATCTCAATAGATGCAGAAAAAGCATTTGACAAAATCCAACATCCATTTCTACTAAAAACTCTTGAGAGTATAGGAATAAATGGATTATTCCTTAGAATAATCAGGAGTATATATTTAAGACCGTCAGTAAGCATAATATGCAATAGAAATAAACTGCAACCTTTCCCAGTAAGATCAGGAGTGAAACAAGGTTGCCCACTATCACCATTACTATTCAATATAGTACTAGAAACGCTAGCCTCGGCAATAAGAGCCGAGAAAGAGATTCAAGGAATTAGAGTAGGAAATGAGGAAATTAAACTATCACTTTTTGCAGATGACATGATGGTATACTTAGAGAACCCCAAAGACTCTGCTAAAAAGCTACTAGAAATAATTCAAAATTTCAGCAAAGTGGCAGGATACAAAATAAATCCACATAAATCCTCGGCATTTTTATATATCACTAACAAAATGCAACAGCAAGAGATACAAAGAGAAATTCCATTCCAAACAAATGTTGAGAGTATAAAATATTTGGGAATCCATTTGCCAAAGAAAAGTCAGGAATTATATGAGAAAAATTACAAAACACTTGCCACAAAAATAAAATCAGATTTAAATAATTGGAAAGACATTCAGTGCTCTTGGATAGGCCGAGCGAATATAATAAAGATGACAATACTCCCCAAACTAATCTATTTATTTAGTGCTATACCAATCAGACTCCCAAGAAACTATTTTAATGACCTAGAAAAAATAACAACAAAATTCATATGGAAGAATAAAAGGTCAAGAATTGCAAGGGAAATAATGAAAAAAAACTCAGAAGAAGGTGGTCTAAGTGTACCTGATCTAAAGCTATATTATATAGCAGCAGTCACCAAAACCATTTGGTATTGGCTACAAAATAGACCGGTAGATCAGTGGAACAGATTAGATACAAAGGACAAAAAAGGGTACATCTATAGCAATCTAATCTTTGACAAACCCAAAGATTCCAACATTAGGGATAAAAATTCATTATTCGGAAAAAACTGTTGGGAAAACTGGAAATTAGTATGGCAGAAATTAGATATGGATCCACACTTAACACCATATACCAAGATAAGATCAAAATGGGTCCATGATTTAGGCATAAAGAGGGAGATAATAAATAGATTAGAGGAACAGAGGATAATCTACCTCTCAGACTTGTGGAGGAGGAAGGAATTTATGACCAGAGGAGAACTAGAGATCATTATTGATCACAAAATAGAAGATTTTGATTACATCAAACTAAAAAGTTTCTGTACAAATAATACTAATGCAAACAAGATTAGAAGGGAAGTAACAAATTGGGAAAATATTTTTAAAAACAAAGGTTCTGACAAAGGTCTCATTTCCAAAATATATAGAGAACTGACCATAATTTATAAGAAACCAAACCATTCTCCAATTGATAAATGGTCAAAGGATATGAACAGACAATTCTCAGAGGAAGAAATTGAAACTATATCCACTCACATGAAAGAGTGTTCCAAATCACTACTGATCAGAGAAATGCAAATTAAGACCACTCTGAGATACCACTACACACCTGTCAGATTGGCTAAGATGACAGGAACAAATAATGACAAATGTTGGAGGGGATGTGGGGAAATTGGGACACTAATACATTGCTGGTGGAGTTGTGAAAGAATCCAGCCATTCTGGAGAGCAATTTGGAATTATGCCCAAAAAGTTATCAAACTGTGCATACCCTTTGACCCAGCAGCGCTACTACTGGGATTATATCCCAAAGAAATACTAAAGAGCGGAAAGAGACATATATGTGCCAAAATGTTTGTGGCAGCTCTTTTTGTTGTAGCTAGAAACTGGAAGATGAATGGATGTCCATCAGTTGGAGAATGGTTGGGTAAATTGTGGTATATGAAGGTTATGGAATATTATTGCTCGGTAAGAAATGACCAGCAGGAGGAATATAGAGAGGCCTGGAGAGACTTAAATCAACTGATGCTGAGTGAAATGAGCAGAACCAGAAGATCACTGTACACTTCAACAACAATACTGTATGGGGATGTATTCTGATGGAAGTGGAAATCTTCAACATAAAGAAGATCCAACTCACTTCCAGTTGATCAATGATGGACAGGGGTAGCTGCACCCAGAGAAGAAACACTGGGAGGGGAATGAAAATTGTTAGCACTAATATCTGTCTGCCCAGGTTGCATGTACCTTCGGATTCTAATGTTTATTGTGCAACAAGAAAATGATATTCGCACACATGTATTGTACCTAGACTATATTGTAACACATGTAAAATGTATGGTATTGCCTGTCGTCGGGGGGAGGGAATAGAGGGAGGGGGGGTAATTTGGAAAAATGAATACAAGGGATAATATTATAAAAAATATATATATATATATATATATATATATATATATATATATATATATATATATATATATATAAAATAAAAAAAAAATAAATCTGACTTTATTTTTGTGGCAAGTGTTTTGTAATTTTGCTCATATAATTCCTGACTCTCCTTTGGTAGATATATTCCCAAATATTTGATACTATCGACTGTTATTTTGAATGGAATTTCTCTTTGTATCTCTTGCTGTTGGATTGTGTTGGTAATGTATAAAAATCCTGAGGATTTATGTGGATTTATTTTGTATCCTGCGACTTTGCTAAAATTCTGAATTATTTCTAATAGCTTTTTAGCAGAGTCTTTGGGGTTCTCTAAGTATACCATCATGTCATCTGCGAAAAGTGACAATTTGATTTCTTCATTTCCTACTCTAATTCCTTGGATCTCTTTCTCGGCTCTTATTGCCAAGGCTAGAGTTTCTAGTACTATATTGAATAGTAATGGTGATAGTGGGCAACCTTGTTTCACTCCTGATCTTACAGGGAAAGGTTCTAGTTTATCACCATTACATATGATGTTTACTGAAGGTTTTAAATATATGCTCCTTATTATTTTAAGGAATAGTCCATTTATTCCTATACTCTCAAGCGTTTTTAGTAGGAATGGATGTTGGATTTTATCAAATGCCTTTTCTGCATCTATTGAGATGATCATATGGTTTTTATTAATTTGATTATTAATATGGTCAATTATACTAATAGTTTTCCTAATATTAAACAAGCCCTGCATTCCTGGTATAAATCCCACTTGGTCATAGTGTATTATCCTGGGGATGATTTTCTGAAGTCTATTTGCTAATATCTTATTTAAGATTTTAGCATCAATATTCATTAAGGAAATTGGTCTATAGTTTTCTTTCTCAGTTTTCGATCTACCTGGTTTAGGTATCAGTACCATGTCTGTGTCATAGAAGGAATTTGGTAGGACTCCTTCAATCCCTATTTTTTCGAATAGTTTACATAGCATTGGAGTTAGTTGTTCTTTAAATGTTTGGTAGAATTCCCCTGTAAATCCATCTGATCCTGGGGACTTTTTCTTAGGAAGTTGGTTAATAGCTTGGTATATTTCTTTTTCTGAGATGGGACTATTTAGACTACTTACTTCTTCCTCTGTTAATCTGGGCAAGTTATATTTTTGAAGGTATTCTTCCATTTCATTTAAGTTATCGAATTTATCGGCATAAAGTTGAGCAAAGTAGCTCCTAACTATTGTTCTAATTTCCTCTTCATTAGTGGTGAGTTCACCCTTTTCATTTTCAAGACTATCAATTTGCTTTTTCTCTTTCCTTTTTTAAATCAGGTTTACTAAGGGTCTGTCTATTTTGTTGGTTTTTTCATAAAACCAACTCTTAGTTTTATTAATTAATTCAATAGTTTTTTTACTTTCAATTTTATTAATCTCACCTTTTACTTTTTGAATTTCAAGTTTTGTGTTTGTCTGGGGGTTTTTAATTTGTTCCTTTTCTAGCAATTTTAGTTGTAAGCCCAATTCGTTGGCCCTTTCTTTCTCTATTTTATGCAAGTAGGCCTGTAGAGATATAAAACTTCCCCTTATTACTGCTTTGGCTGTATCCCACACATTTTGGTATGATGTCTCATTATTGTCATTTTCTTGGGTGAAGTTATTAATTATGTCTATGATTTGCTGTTTTACCCAATCATTCTTTAGTATAAGATTATTTAGTTTCCAATTATTTTTTGGTCTATTTTCCCCTGGCTTTTTATTAAATGTTATTTTGATTGCATTATGGTCTGAAAAGGATGCATTTACTATTTCTGCCTTACTACATTTGATTTTGAGGTTTTTATGCCCTAGTATATGATCAATTTTTGTATAGGTTCCATGAACTGCTGAGAAGAAAGTATATTCCTTTCTGTCTCCATTTAGCTTTCGCCAAAGATCTATCATATCAAACTTTTCTAGTATTCTATTTACCTCTTTGACTTCTTTCTTATTTATTTTGTGGTTTGATTTATCTAATTCTGAGAGTGCAAGGTTGAGATCTCCCACTATTTTAGTTTTGCTATCTATTTCCTCTTGCAGCTCTCTTAATTTCTCTTTTAAGAATTTAGATGCTGCACCACTTGGTGCATACATGTTTAATATTGATACTGCTTCACTATTGATGCTTCCCTTTAGCAGGATATAATGCCCTTCCTTATCTCTTTTAATTAGATCAATTTTTGTTTTTGCTTGATCTGAGATGAGGATGGCTACTCCTGCTTTTTTGGTTTTGCCCGAAGCATAATAGATTCTGCTCCACCCTTTTACTTTTAGTTTGAATGTCTCTCCCTGTTTCAGGTGTGTTTCCTGTAAACAACATATAGTAGGATTCTGACTTTTAATCCAGTCTGCTAACTGCTTCCTCTTTATGAGGCAGTTTGCCCCATTCACATTTATGGTTAGAAGGACTAATTCTATATTGCTTGCCATCCTATTAACCCCTGCTTATGCTTTTCCCCTTTCCTTCCCTTTTACCCTCCTATCCAGTATTAAACTGGTTAACACCACTTGCTTTTCACAGCCCTCCCTTTTTAGGATCCCTCCCCCACCTTAAAGATCCTCCCCTTATTTTACCCCTTTTCCTCGAAATTACTGTATTCCCTTCCCCTTAGCTTACTCCTTCCCTTTCACTTTTCAATGAAGTGGAAGAAGTTTCACCATAAATCGAATATGTCTATTGATACACGCTATGTTCATCTCCCTCCTTTCTTTCTCTCAGATATAATAGGTTACCTTTGCCTCTTCATGAGATGTAGTACCACCACTTTACACTTTTTTATGATATAATCTCCTTTCCACCTCTAGTTTCTAAGACAAATTGTACATATGTTCTTTACATATTTTTTTGACAGAAGTATAGTTCTCAAGATTTCTTTTTACCTTTTTAGAAATCTCTTGAGTTCTGTATTTGAAGATCAAACCTTTTATGTAGGTCTGGTTTTTTCATCAAAAATAGATGGAATTCATTTATTTCGTTAAATGTCCATCTTCTTCCCTGGAAAACGATGCTCATTCTTGCTGGGTAAGTTCTTCTTGGCTGCATACCAAGTTCCTTAGCCTTTTGGAATATCATGTTCCAGGCCCTGCGTTCTTTTAATGTGGACGCTGCTAGATCCTGGGTTATCCTTATTGTGGATCCTCCATATCTGAATTGTTTTTTTCTAGCAGCTTCCAATATCTTTTCCTTTGTCTGATGGTTCTTGAACTTGGCCACTATATTTCTTGGTGTTTTGATTTTAGGGTCCCTTTCAGTAGGTGATCGATGAATTTTTTCAATGTCTATTTTACCCTCTGTTTCCAAAACGTCTGGGCAGTTCTCTTTGATAATTTCCTCGAAAATGGTGTCCAAGCTCTTTTTTTCCTCCCATTTTTCAGGGAGTCCGATTATTCTCAAATTGTCTTTCCTGGATCTGTTTTCCAGGTCTGTTGTCTTTCTGGTAAGGTACTTGACAGTCTTTTCAATTGTTTCATTTCTCTGGTTTTGCTTGACTCCCTCTTGGTTTCTCCTTGAGTCATTCATTTCTACTTGTTCCAGTCTAATTTTCAATGATGTATTTTCTTCACTCACTTTTTTTATATCTCTTTGTAATTGTCCAATTGAGTTTTTATCTTCTATGGAATTTTTTTCCATTTTATCATTTTATTTTTTAGAGAGCTGATTTCTTTTTCCAGCTCACTAATCCTGTTTTCCTTGGAGTTGTTTACCTTTTCCAGCTCACTAATCCTGTTTTCCTTGGAGTTGTTTACCTTTTCCAGCTCACTAATCTTGTTTCTCAATGATTTGATTTCTTTATCCACTCTGTCTTTGAATGCATGGGATGACTTCTCCAGGCTCTCTTGCCAAGCTTCCCTTTCCTTTTCCCATTTCTCTTCCAGCTCTCTTGTGAGAGCCTTTTTGATTTCCTCTATGAGGTTCTTTTGTATTGAGGAGCAGCTTATATCCCTCCCAGGGGATACATCTGGGGACAGTCTGTTCCTAGTCTCCTCAGCATTTGAAGTCTGCTCCCTCTCCACACAGAAGCTGTCAATGGTTAGAGCCCTTTTGAATTTTTTGTTCATTTTGTCAGAGTAGGAATCAAAGAAAACAAACTGACAAGAGAAACAATTGGTCTGTTTTGCGGGGGATGGGGCTGGATGGTATTAATGGGCTTCCTCTACAGACTGGGGGTAGGGCAGCAGAGAGCCACTAACAGAACAGCAATGACTGTGCTGAGTCTGCGCTCTGAGGCTCCGAGAACGCACCAAGTCAGTCCAGGTGGGGGTTGGGGGTGGCCAGGCTCTTAGAGATGCTGGCTTTCTGGGGTTTCAATCTTCACCTCCGGTGTTTACACCCTCTCTCCTGCTCCTGGCTTGCTGCCAAGATGGAGCATCCACACTGGGGCAAAAGCCCTTTCACAGAAACGGCAGAGATCACACCCCTCCCCCTCCGGTCTGAGCTGTGTGAGCTGCCAGTCTTGCTCTGGCTGTCTGCCCTCAGTCTGCGCCCAGTCTGATTGACCCTCCCCCGAGCAAACACAGACCTTTTCTGGAGACTTTCAAGGATGTCTTCTCTTGGTGATTTTTTGAGGATTTCTTTCTGGGTCAAGCATTAAGTCAGAGGCTTGTCATGAAGTAAGTTCTGAGAGAAAACGAGGAGCTCAAGCAGCTGTCTGCCTCCACGCCGCCATCTTGGCCGGAAGTCCAAACTTCATGAAGTTAAAGAAGGAATGATGAATAAGGAATCCTTAAGAGAAGGATATTCTTTCTAGAAGATGAACAGAGAAAGGAAGGAGAAGTTTAAGATAATAATTTGAGGAATCAAAAGAAGAGACTTTTCTTGAAGAATAGAAGATCTGAGTTATGGGCAATGATCCTTAAGGAGTTTCCTGTAGAAGAAATAAAAAGAAATGAAATCAAAGACAAAAGTAGTAGAGTTAATCTTTACAAGTAAAAAGACTGCCATCTTCTGGGATTAATAAAAACAAGAAGTCTGATGAAGATCAATTATCATGAAGATGAATTATCTGAGTTATACAAGAGGGAAAAAATGAGAAAATTCACAATAAATAGTCTTACTTTTCTCAATAAATTATGAGGCAAGTTCATCCATTGACATACAATAATAGGGAAGGGATTGAAGGGGTTAGGGAGAAAGGAAATGGTTTAAAATGCTTCCTATCAGGAACATAAACATAGGGAAATAAAAGCATTTTTGTGTTATAAATCCTCATTTGAGGTTACATGATATGAACTAATAATGAAGTCAGTCATCATGATGGCAAGATTTTCTATTGTAAAACCAAGAATTGGTAGGGAAGAAACAGAAGGTGACAAGGTCAAGAATGAAAGGAATGAAAGGTGGAAAATGGTATGTGATTGAACTGTTTGGCTATAGGTTCAAGTCCGAGAAAGAAAGACTGTGAATTGTTGTTAGACTGGGAGAAATTGAGAATTATTGGTGGTTGCTATGAAAATAGAGAGTTGGTTAAGAAGGTACAATGTAGAGAGAGGGTAGAAAGAGGAGATTTTCAGGGTTGATGATCTTAGAAGTGGAATAGTTATAGGTGATGGTGATGACTGGGGTCACTATTGCATGAGTAAGATAGCATGGAAATGAATATGTTAAAAAATGTGGTAAAGCTAGACTATTTAAAAGGCCATCACAATAAATAACAAGGCCAAGAGAAAGGCAAGGATTGGACTGGAGGAGAAAATTGTGGCTAGGTATGGAACTCATTGAGGAAGGAAAACTAATGACCTGGAAGTTGATATAAGATAATAAGAAGACTCTATATAGAGTATTATAAAAGGATGGAACAAACTTTGAATGAGGTTTCTTTGGAAGAGAAATTTCAATAAAGTCTCAAAGATAGAAGTATTATGAGACAGAGAGATCTAAGAGCAAGAAGAATTTTGCCTTATCTTAATTATCTTTGCTTTTTTCTGTCACCCTATATAAATTGTCTCTTCTATTCAGTTTAGAGTCATTGCCTTGAGATCATTTTTTGTCTTTTATGTAGCTTAGAAAGCTTTTATTTTTCTCCTCCTACACCAAAATATCTCTACAAATTATTCCTTCCTCTCTGATCTCTTAATATTTACCAACATGAAACCAACACAAACAAGATTAAAAGATAAGTACAAAGTTGGAAAGAAAAATCTTTATAGCCAGTGTTTCTGATAAAGGTTCTCATTTCTTTTTTTTTTTTATAGCTTTTTTATTTACAAGATATGTGCATGGGCAATTTTTCATCATTGACAATTGCAAAAACTTTTCCCCTCCTTCCCCCCACCCCTTCCCCCTGATGGCAGGTTGACCGATACATGTTATATATGTTAAAGTATAAGTTAAATACAATATATGTATACATGTCCATACAGCTATTTTGCTGTACAAAAAGAACTGGACTTTGAAAAAGTGTACAATTAGTCTGTGAAGGAAATAAAAAATACAGGCAGACAAAAATAGAGGGATTGGGAATTCTATGTAGTGGTTCATAGTCATTTCCCAGAGTTCTTTTGCTGGGTGTAGCAAGTTCAATACATTACTGCTCTATTGGAGCTGATTTGGTTCATCTCATTGCTGAAGAGGGTCACATCCATCAGAATTGATCATCATATAGTATTGTTGTTGAAGTATATAATGATCTCCTGGTCCTGCTCATTTCACTCAGCATCAGTTCATGTAAGTCTCTCTAGGCCCTTCTGAAATCATCCTGCTGTAAAGGTCTCATTTTAAAAATATATTTGACACATTTGCTCCTGTGTCAAATTTATAAAAATATAAATATTTCTGAAATGATAAATGGTCAAAAGATATGAACAATTTTCAGATGATGAAATTAAAGCCATTTATATATAAAATGTTCTAAATCACTATTTATTAGAGAAATGCAAATTAAAGCAACTCTGAGGTACCGCCTCATACCTCTCAGATTGGCTAAAATGACAGGAAAAGGTAATGATAAATGTTGGAGGCGATGTGGGAAAACTGAGACATTAATGCCTTGTCAGCTGCATTGGCTGAATACGTTGTGGTATATGAAGGTAATGGAACGATATTGTTCTCCAAAAAAAAAAAAAATGATGAACTGATTTTAGAAAGGCTTGGAAAGAATTATATGAACTGATGCAGAGTAAAACAAGCAGAACCAGAATTACATTGTACACAATAACAGCAATGATCAACTATGGAAGATTTGGTTTTCCTCAGTGATTCAGTGATTCAAAGCAATTCCAATAGACTTTGGACAGAAAATGCCATCTGCATTCAAAAAAAGAACTAAGGAGACTAAATGTAAGTCAACATATGCTATGTTCACATCTCTCTCTTTTTTTTTTTTTCAGGTATTTTTTCCTTCTCCATTGATTTTTTCCCTTTTGTTCTGATTTTCCTCTCCCAGTATGATTCATAAAGCAATGTGTATTAAAAATAGATAAATTAATTAGAAAATATTTACTAACATGAATCTCCACTTTTCAAGGCAGCTCTCTAAGCCTAGAATAAGTGTTGCTTTGCATTAACAAAGATTTAACTCATCAGCAATTTCTCTGTGTCATTGAAATCACCCCTGATCCAGTCAATCCAGATTGTTTTTTTCTGTTTAACTCATTACCCTCACCCCCTTATAGAATCCCATTTCTTCTGTTTGCTCTTGATGGTTTTCTTCACTAGAAATCACTCAATAATAATAATTAAAAAATTGAAAACAAACAAAAAAAAATGTTAAATTTGTTCTATATGGCAGGTACTGTGCTAAGTGTCAGGAATACAAAGACAAAAATAAAATTATTCCTGATCTCAAGAAATTTATATTCCATCATGTATATATGATATATATATATATATATATATATATATATATATATATATATATATATATATATATATATATATATATATATATATATATATATATATATATAAAATACAAAATAAATAAAAAGTAGTTTAGGGAGGGACCACTAGTAGAGAGGTACCAAATAATAAAGGACTGGTTTGATTATATTGGTAGCTTAAGAGAGAAAAAAATGACAAGTATTATTTATAAAAACTAAAAATAATGAGAAAAACCACTATCATTTTTTGCAGATGATATGTTTTATGTAGGAATCCTAGAGAATCACTTAAAAAAAAGACTTGAAAATTGTAGAGGGAGAAGAGGTAAGAATCCATTTCAGGTCTTGAATCTTACAGTAACTTGGCTCACCAAAACTCCTTTTTCTGATTGAAATAGCAGAAAAATGCTCCTTAATATATGATTAGAAGTCTATCAAAGGCTTACCTTTGATCTTATAACAGGAAAAGTAATTCATAATGGAGACTAAAGACATTTGGGAGAAAGGTACTTGAGGACATTGATATGAAAAATTTACTCTGATGTGTATCTCAACTATTTGCATCTCTGTTTAAATAACCAAGATCAAGGGCTTTATCATTTATTTCTCAGGAGATTTTGTATTCTTAGAAAGAGCTATAGGAACTTCAAAGAGTGTATTTTGTATCAAGTCTATGAGCATTCAAAGTATATTTTTGTCTCTTTGATCAATAAACTTTGAAGAGTACTAACCAAATTCTTTCTCATGGCTCCTGTTTTTACACCCTTAATTCACTACAGGAGCTGGATGCCAACAGAAAATAGTAATAATTTTAGTAAAATTTTGGGACACAAAATAAACCCACATAAATCATTAGCATTTCTATACATTACCAACAAGTCCAGCAGGACCAAATTCCATTAGAAATAATTGTAAACAATATTAAGTACTTGGGAGTCTACCTGCCAAGATAAACCCAGGAATTATAAGAATACAACTATAAAACACTTTTCACATATGCAGTCTTATGTAAACAATTGGAAAAACGTTAACTGCTCATAGGCAGAATGAGTCAATATAATTAAAATGACAATTCTACCTAATTAATATATTTATTTATGTCAATGAAACTATCAAAAAAAAGAGCTAGGAAAAAAAAACCCAAAATTCATTTGGAAGTATAAAAACTCAAGAATATCAAGGAAACCAATGGAAAAAAAATGTGAAAGAAGATGCCCTAGCCATACCAGATCTCAAACTATATTATAAAGTAATACAACAAAACAAGATGGTAGTGGCTAAGAAATAGAGTGGTAGATCAGTGGAATAGATTAAGTACAAATTACCTTATAGTAAATGACCATAATAAATTAGCATATGATAAACCCAAAGATCCAAGCTTTTTGAAGTAAAACTCATTAACTTACAAAAAATCTTCTGGGAAAACTGAAAAACAATATGGCAGAAAGTATAGACCAACATCTCATGCAGTACACTAAGATAAGGTTAAAATGTGCACATAATTTACATTTAAAGGATGATACCATAAGAAAATAAAGAGATAATGGAATAAGTTTTTTTTTGTGTGTTAGATTTCTGGATAAGTAAAGAATTTAAGAACAAAGAACATAGAGAGTTACAAAATGTAAAACAGACCATTTTATTATCTAAAGTTAAAAAAACAGTTTTTAATTTCGCAAAGTCAATGCTATCAAAATTATAAAAAAAGCAGAAAACTAGGAAAAAATTTGCAACAAATATCTCTGATAAATGCCTCATTTCTCAAATATGTAGAGAATGGAGTCAGATTTATAAAGATACAAGTCATTGCCCAATAGACAAATGGTCAAAGGATATGAACAGGCAGTTTCGGAGAAAGTTTCAAAGCTATCTACAATTATACTTGATGCAGGAAAGTCGATTAGGATGCCAATTAAGATGAAAGACCTTAAATTCAGAGGCAGCTATGTAAATAGTGAGAAGAGGACAGAAATGGAGAAGATACAAGAAATAGAGAATTAGAAATGGAAAGACTTATCAATTGATAAGAAGTGGATGAAGAGTGGATAAAGCAATGAAGGATAATGCTCAGATTGCAAATCTGGGACATTGGAACAATGCTATTACTCTTGAAAGTAATATGAATATTAGTTAAGAAGGTGAGTTTTAGTGTAAAGAAAGTTTTAGTGTAAAGTACTGTAAAGATTGGTTTAGATTTGTTGAATTTTGAATTTCTTATAGGATGTTCAATTTGAAACATCCAATGAACATTTAATGATGTTGGCCTAGAATTCAGAAAAGAATGGGACTAGATATTAAATAGACCTAGAAGTAATTTACATAGATGTCATAGTTAAATCAATGGACACTGATGAAGTGATCAGTCAAGAGAATGTAGACATCTCCCTTTTCCCATGTCTGCCTCTCTAAATTTTATCTAGTCTGCAGATTCAGCTTAAGCTTTCTCCATGAAGCTTTTCCCAACCTCTTTAACCTTCACGGGACTAGCCTTTTCCCCTATGAACCTTGACAGCACTTATTGTTCCCAGCCATACTGATTAACTTGAATTTTGACTGTCAACAAATCGTTTCAAAAAGTTGAATTGAAATTCTGTGTTATATTGTTATTTAATGATTTATAGGTATGTTGCCTTCCCAGAATAAGGTAATAAGGTAATTCCCAATGAGGAATATGTCATTTTAAAATTGCTCCCTAGTATATAGTTATATTTAATGGACTATGCTGAATACTTTTTGAATTGTTATATTAAAGGTTTGGTGTTTAGAAGGTTAAAAGGCAATATGTTCTCCTTGGTAGTAAGTAAAAACTATCTTCCTAACATCCCCTTCCAGTTGGCATCTGATGAACTGAGTCCAGTTGTATGCTCAAGGAACATAAAAGAAAGAGAAAGAGAATAGTGGTGAAACTTTGTTCCACTCTAAAGTTGATATTATAATTCAAGGAAAGAATTAAGTCTGATGTCTATACTATGAAATCATTATTTCGGCTGTCATTTTGTCATATGCTGTGATTACAGTAGGGAGCTATGATGATATATATTCGTGTAATGTCTGCATTAAGTTCCAAGCAAATAATTACTTATTATTTTACATAAATTCTTAATACAATGGTTCTTCCTATACTGGCAGAGTTAAGTGGGATTTTTCTAAAATATGGTTTAATTTGAAACAGGAAAAATAATGATTTCTATGAGAAAAACATCTAACAAAATGAAATAGGAACATAGCAGTTAGCAGGTTAACCTGAAATGGAGACTAATTATTGTGACCACAATACTACTCCCTTTTAAAAAGACATTTCCTGTAAAATGGATATCTAAAGAGCATGAAAATGGAAACTATCTCTTGTTGTCAGGATTGATTATTTTGTAATAACAACAAAATACAAATATTTGTTAAGATACATCTGTATACAATGTATTTTCCTAGTCACAGAAGGAGATACAGAGATATACAGATCAAACTTATACAGATAAATTTATACAAATGTATAAAGATAACATATGGTTTAAATGAATGCCAACATCTTTGAAGAAGAAGAAGAAAAAAATGTCATTAAAGAACATTCAGTATTTTCAGAGGAGGAGGTTCAAAGTGTTTCAGAGGAGGAGGTTCAAAGTGTTTCCAGGTAATCAGTTATCCCCAGTCTCACCATGCTTCGTATGTATATTCATTTCAGGTAATCAGTTATCCCCAGTCTCACCATGCTTCGTATGTATATTCATTTCAGGTTTGTCTGTTTGTTTTAAGCAATAGTTAGTTCAGTCACTTTTTCTTTTTGCCCACTGCCTCCCCAAAGCTCTAATGATCCCATTTTGAAGACATGTGACATAGAGTTGTGGACATGATATGCCACATATTGTGGTCTTGATTTTCAAATAGTCTGATACTTCTTAGATTCTATTCTTGCCTACTTTTCCAGGTCAATAGTTTTTAATAGTACTTCATTTTCATTTTCTCCTTTTTAAACTTTTAACAGTTTGTCTTATTTTATAAAAGTCTTTGTTTTATAATTGACTTATCCTAATTTTCAGGAAGTCAAATTCTTGGCTAAGGCTTATCATCTTCTACTATAAACTATCTTTCACATTTTTTACCTATAGCTGTTATTTCTTTTAATCCTTATATTGCACTTTTTCTTAATTTTTTCCATGTACCCTTTTAGTTGTTATGATGAGATCATTCTTTTTCTCTGAAATTCTCTTTGAACTTGTTGCATTGTTGTTCTTATTGTGGGTTCCTCTCTTAGTCTTCTTTCAGTTGCTTTCCTGTGTTCAGCATTTTCTCTTTATTCACTTCCAAGATCGTTGCTACACTGAGTTTTGTTCTTGGTTCATACTTTGCTCACTCTCATTAAGATGTGCACACATTTAGGCTTAGGAACTTGGTATGCAGCCAATAATAACTTACTCAGCAAAAATGAGCATTGTTTTCCAGGGAAGAAGATGGACATTTAATGAAATAAATGAATTCCATCTATTCTTGATGAAAAAACCAGACCTACATAAAATGTTTGATCTTCAAATACAGAACTCAAAAGATTTCTAAAAAGGTAAAAAGAAATCTTGAGAACTATACTTCTGTTATAAAAATATGTAAAGAACATATGTATAATTTGTCCTAGAAACTAGAGGTGGAAAGGAAGTTATATCATAAAAAAGTGTAAAGTACTACATCTCATGAAGAGACAAAGGTAACCTATTATATCTGAGAGAAAGAAAGGAGGGAGATGAACATAGTGTGTATCAATAAGACATATTCGATTTATGGTGAAACTTCTTCCATTTCATTGAAAAATGAGAGGGAAGGAGTAAGCTAAGGGGAAGGGAATACAGAAATTGTGAGGAAAAGGGGTAAAATAAGGGGAGGAACTTTAAGGTGGGGGAGGGATATTAAAAAGGGAGGGTTGTGAAAAGCAAGTGGTGTTCACAAGTTTAATACTGGGTAGAGGGGTAAGAGGGAAGGAAAGGAGAAAAGCATAAGCAGGGGTTAACAGGATGGCAAGCAATATAGAATTAGTCATTCTAACCATAAATGTGAATGGGGTAAACTCCCCTCATAAAGAGGAAGCAGTTAGCAGATTGGATTAAAAGTCAAAATCCTACTATATGTTGTTTACAAGAAACACACCTGAAACAGGGGGATACATTCAAACTAAAAGTAAAAGGGTGGAGCAGAATCTACTATGCTTCAGGCAAAGCCCAAATAGCAGGGGTAGCCATCCTCATCTCAGATCAAGCAAAAACAAAAATTGATCTAATTAAGAGAGATAAGGAAGGACATTATATCCTGCTAAAGGGTAGCATCAATAATGAAGCAGTATCAATATTAAACATATATGCACCAAGTGGTGCAGCATCTAAATTCTTAAAAGAGAAATTAAGAGAGCTGCAAGAAGAAATAAACAGCAAAACTATAATAGTAGGAGATCTCAACCTTGCACTCTCAGAATTAGATAAATCAAACCACAAAATAAATAAGAAAGAAGTCAAAGAGGTAAATAGAATACTAGAAAAGTTTGATATGATAGATCTTTGGTGAAAGCTAAATGGAGACAGAAAGGAGTATACTTTTTTTTTTCACATCACTGAAATAGTTGGATTGCTTTAATAATTCTTCATATTGTCATAATATAATACAAACAGTAATATTTTTCATTTTTTAGGTTTTTGCAATTTATGTTTTAAAATTTATGTTAACTTCTTTTAAATATATTATTTAGTTTTAATGTTTTTTTTAATGAATTCTAAATTCTCTCCATCCCCCTGATCATTGGACTATTCACTGAGAAGACTAGCTAATTATACTTGTGAAATCATGAAAAGCATTTACATTATAATCATATTGCAAAAGAAAAGCAAGTGAAATAATATAAATGAGAAATGTATATTTCAATTTGCATTCAATTTTCATTAATTCTTTCATTTGAAATGGGTCATGTTTTTAAAATATGAATTAGTTAAATTTGTCTTATATTGTTACTGATCAAAATATCTAAGTCTCTCATAGTTTATCATCATTACAATATGCTATTACTATGTACAATGTTCTTCTGACTCTGTGCACTTCACTTTTTATCATGAACTATGTATACTTCAATGAATCAGTCATCTAACTATCCTGTATCCCTGCCCTAGTAGTATAAACCATAAAGCATTTACAGCTTCTTATTTTTTTTTATTTTTTTATTTTTATTTTTATTTTTTTAAATTTATAATATTATCCCTTGTATTCATTTTTCCAAATTATCCCCCCCCCCCTTCCCTCCAAGGAGTATACTTTCTTATCAGCAGTTCAGGGAACCTATACAAAAATTGACCATATACTAGGACATAAAAACCTCAAAATCAAATGCAGTAAGGCAGAAATAGTAAATGCATCCTTTTCAGACCACAATGCAATTAAAATTACATTTAATAAAAAGCCAGGGGAAAATAGACCAAAAAATAATTGGAAACTAAATAATCTTATACTAAAGAATGATTGGGTAAAACAGCAAATCATAGACATAATTAATAACTTCACCCAAGTTGCCAAAAGTTTGCCCAAGTCAAGATTTTATTCTATCGACCGTTATTTTGAGTGGAATTTCTCTTTGTATCTCTTGCTGTTGGATTATGTTGGTAATGTATAAAGATGCTGAGGATTTATGTGGATTTATTTTGAATCCTGCAACTTTGCTAAAATTCTGAATTATTTCTAATAGCTTTTTAGCAGAGTCTTTGGGGTTCTCTAAGTATACCATCATGTCATCTGCAAAGAGTGATAGTTTGATTTCCTCATTTCCTACTCTAATTCCTTGAATCTGTCAGATTTAAATAATTGGAAAGACATTCAGTGCTCTTGGATAGGCCGAGTGAATATAATTAAGATGACAATACTCCCTAAACTAATCTATTTATTTAGTGCTATACCAATCAGACTCCCAAGAAACTATTTTAATGACTTAGAAAAAATAACAACAAAATTCATATGGAAGAATAAAAGGTCGAGAATTGCAAGGGAAGCTAATGAAAAAAAAGTCAGAGGAAGGTGGTCTAGTGTACCTGATCTAGAAGCTATATTATAAAGCAACAGTCACCAAAACCATTTGGTATTGGCTAAGAAATAGACTAGTTGATCAGTGGCATAGGTTAGGTTCACAGGGCAAGATAGTGAATAAAAATAGCAATCTAATCTTTGACAAACCCAAAGATCCCAAATTTTGGGATAAGAATTCATTATTTGACAAAAACTGCTGGGAAAACTGGAAATTAGTATGGCAGAAACTAGGCATGGACCCACATTTAACACCACATACTAAGATTACGATCAAAATGGGTCCAAGATTTAGGCATAAAGAACGAAATCATAAATAAATTGGAGGAACATGGGATGGTTTACCTCTCAGACTTGTGGAGGAGGAAGGAGTTTGTGTCCAAGGGAGAACTAGAGACCATTATTGATCACAAAATAGAAAATTTTGATTACACCAAATTAAAAAGTTTCTGCACAAACAAAACTAATGCAAACAAGATTAGAAGGGAAGTAACAAATTGGGAAAAAAATTTTACAGTTAAAGGTTCTGATAAAGGCCTCATCTCCAAAATATACAGAGAATTGACTTTAATTTATAAGAAATCAAGCCATTCTCCAATTGATAAATGGTCAAAGGATATGAACAGACAATTTTCAGATGATGAAATTGAAACTATTTCCACTCATATGAAAGAGTGTTCCAAATCACTATTGATCAGAGAAATGCAAATTAAGACAACTCTGAGATATCATTACACACCTGTCAGGTTGGCTAAGATGACAGGAACAAATAATGGTGAATGTTGGAGGGGCTGTGGGAAAACTGGGACACTGATGCATTGTTGGTGGAATTGTGAAAGAATCCAACCATTCTGTAGAGCAATCTGGAATTATGCCCCAAAAGTTATCAAAATGTGCATACCCTTTCACCCAGCAGTGCTACTCCTGGGCTTATATCCCAAGGAAATACTAAAGAAGGGAAAGGGACCTGTATGTGCCAAAATGTTTGTGGCAGCCCTTTTCATAGTGGCTAGAAACTGGAAAATGAATGGATGTCCATCAATTGGAGAATGGTTGGGTAAATTATGGTATATGAATGTTATGGAATATTATTGTTCTGTAAGAAATGACCAACAGGAGGAATACAGAGAGGCTTGGAGAGACTTACATCAACTGATGCTAAGTGAAACGAGCAGAACCAGGAGATCATTATACACTTCAACAGTGATACTGTATGAGGATGTATTCTGATGGAAGCTCTTCAACATAGAGAAGAGCTAATTCAATTCCAAATCCAATCAATGATGGACAGAATCAGCTACATCCAGAAAAGGAACACTGGGAAATGAGTATAAGCTGTGAGCACTGTTTTGTTTTGCTTTGTTTTTCTTCCCAGATTATTTTTAGGTTCTGAATACAATCCTTCCTTTGCAACAACAACAACAACAATATTCAGTTCTGCACATATATATTGTACCTAGGATATATTATAAGATATTTAATATGTATGGGAATGCCTGCCATCTAGGGGAGGGGGTGGAGGGAAGGAGGGGAAAAATTTGGAACAGAAAGGAGTACAAGAGATAATGTTGTAAAAAAAAAAAAAAGAAACCTATGTTTCTGACAGTACAGAAATGTACTGTCAAAGAAAATGTAATAATTATAAAAAATAATAAAAAATAAATAAAAAATAAAGAAAGAATAAAAGAAAAGAAAAGAAAAGAAAATGTCCCTTAAAAAAATGATGTGCACACATTTAACAACCATCTTTCTGAAAAATAATGTACAGAAAACCAAAATGGCAGAGTAGAAAAAGCCCTCAGCTGAGGTGTACCACAATTCTTTTCCAAAATAGTTTTAAAATAATGACTCAAATGTAATTCTGAAATGGCAAAACTGGAAAAAGTCAGAAACTTTTTTTTTTAGCTCAAGACAACACAAGAAATCAGAAATAGATATCTGTGATACAGGATAGGAAGCTGGCTTGGAATCAACACCTGTGGTGGGACTAGGTGATGGTGAAAGAAAAAGCTGGCAACTGGTCAGGAAGAGATTATAGGATGCCCCTATTCTAGCAAGGACTAAATGTTATTTACCAACTCCTTTGCCTATACCCATTCCTGAACCATAGTTCAAGGATGGAGATGGCATTTTTTGTTTAAAAGGAGTGGAAGCCCTTAGGAGCAGCATTTCTTCAGTCCCCCAAAATCAGGAACTATGAGGAAAAGGATTAATTAGAACCCCAAGGGATCAAGGATCTTCCTGGGCAAGGGCCAGAGTGGAGAACAAGAAAGTAGTGTTATAATTCTGAGATCATAACCTTTGAAGTACTGAAAACTTTAAACTCCCTCTGAAGTTACTCTGAAAATAGCAATATCCAAAATTATGGAGTTTAAGACAGTGTCCCTTCTCCCCTTTATTCCAGGAACAGCATCCAATATTTAAATAGATTTGGAAAAATGAACAAACAACAACAAAAAGAACCTGACCATAAAAATCTACGATAGTGATAGAGAAGATCAAGACACAAACTTGGGAGAAAGACAATGAAATTAAATCAACTTCAAGCTAAGTCTCAGAAATATATGAATTGTGCACAAGCCCACAAGAATTCCTGGAAGTGCTAAAATGATTTTCAATATTAAATAAGACTGATGGAGGAAAAATTAGGTGAGGAAATGAAAGCAAAGCAAGAAAATTATGAAAAGACAACAGCTTGGTAAAATAAGCACAAAATATATTGAAGAAAACAACATCTTAAAAAACAGAATTGGACAAATGGAAAAAGAGATACAAAAGCTCAATTAAGAAAATAATTCCTTAAAAATTAAACGTTAGTAAAGTGGAAACTCATAACTCTGTGAGATGTCAGGAAATAAAACAAAATAAAAAATGAAAAAAAGAAAGAAAATGGGAAATATCTCATTGAAAAAGCAGTTGTCCTGCAAAATAGATCAAGGAGAGATAATTTTAAAATTATGTTTAATATATTAAATAAAACAAACATTCCCATAACAGTACAATAAAAAGATCATTGTATATAAAATTGCAAATCTACTAAGTACAACTTGCTATTTCTTTCAAATATATAACAAAATCATATAAATTTTGTTTTGTTCTTTTTTCTTCCCTTTCTCTCATCCTAGAGATGGCTACCATTCGACACAAATAGGTGTGGGTATGTGCATGTATATATGTATATGTATATGTCTATGTGTATGTATGTGTGTATATATATGTATATGTATAAAATTATTCTATCCATACTTCTAATTTTTACTTATTTCTTTGAATGCAGATAATGTCTTTTAAAATATGTCCTTTACCATTGAGTATTATGATACTCAAAATAAATTATTCTCTCAAAGTAGTTTCTGAAACAATATTGATGTTGCTACTTTGGTTTCATCATTTCATGCAAGTCTGCATGGTTTTTCTAAAATCATTGATCGCATCATTTCTTATAGCACAGTATCATTCCATCATAATTACACACCACAACTTGTTCAATCATCCTCTAATTAATGGGCAAACCTGAATTTTTCAGTTCTTTACCACCACAAAAAAGCTTCTATTAACATTTTAGAATGTATGGGTTCTTTTCCTTCTTCCCTAATTATCTTGAAATAGACCAAGTAGTGATATTGCTGGATCAAAGGGTATAAGTAGTTTAATATCTTTTTGATCATTGTTCTACATTGCTCTCCAAAATGGTTAGATCATTTCACAGTTCTACCAATAATTAATTATTTCCCCAGTTTTTCCATATCCTCTCAATATTTGTCATTTTTTCCTATCTATCACCTTAGTCAATCTACTAGGTATAAAATTATATCTCAAAATCATTTTAATCTGCATTTCTCTAATCAATAATTATTTTTTTTAATTTATATGATTATAAATTGTTTTGATATCTTTTTTGGAAAACTGTATTTTTTGATCATTTATCAATTGGGAAATGATTTGTATTCTAGTTAATTTCACAAAGTTCTTTATGTTTTAGAAATGAGACTTTATTTGATAAAACTTTATATAACTTTATAAAAGTTTATAAAACTTTTAATTGAGACAATTGGACAAATATTAAACTTCCTGAAATCTATGTTCAGAAAGAGCCTAGCTGATGGGAGCCACAATATTTCTAAGCTGATTGGCAAAGCCCAGCACTGAGATCAAATGTGCACAATACTCATGCAGGAACAACATTTCCTTCTATGATTCTCATTAGTGGACTACTATTTCCTATATTACTTATAATTGGCTTAATTACAGCACTAAACATTATCTAAAAAATCTGGTGACTGGAAATTTGGGCAAGTTAACTAGAAATGATTCCACATGCATATTCTGTCCTAATAAACCTAATCTCTCACTGAGATAAATGATAAAGGAGAGAACACCATGGAAAGCATGTGGGACAGAATCCAAAGGTCTAGGAAATAGTGGCATTTACCAATTTAGACTCAGAAAAGATCTGTATGTCTAGGAACAAAAAGATGGTTAAAGTATAACTAGGAATTGCCCTAAATGCCTATGTACACAGTTCCAAATCAGGGAAATAGAGGAATCAAACAATCCATTGAATTGACAAAGACATAAGTAAACTAACAAAATTCATTGACATTTAACCGTGCATAATATTTATCTTTTCATTATTAGCTTCACATAATATAATCAATAACTCTTAGCCATAAAAAATTTACTCAAATATTAAATATCAAATGTAGTAACATATAAAGATCAATAAGTCAGACACATGTCTGAAGACTATGTTGACCTAAAGAAAAGTATATGATCATGATACAGTATAAAAATAAAGCCTGATGGAGCCTGAGAGAAGTGGGAGCATCACTTCCATCAATTCCTCACTTAAATTACCCCACGACTCCTGTCTTCCTTTGATGCTGAAACTATTCCTCCTGCTTAGCTCCCTGGATCCCCTGAAGAGGCTGTGCCCCTGCACCTAGCCATTATATTTCAAGAAATTATCAAGGAAAATTGGCTTAAAATTCTAGAAAGAGAGGGTAAAATAGAAATTTAAAGAATACACTGATCACTTTTTTTTAAAAAAAAGATCCCAAAATAAAAACTTCCAGAAATATTATAACCTAATTCCAGAGCTTTTAGGTAAAAGAAAAAATACTTTGGGCAACCAGAAAAAAAATCACTCAAATACTATGGAGTCATAGTTAAAATAACACAAGACTTAGCAGCTACCATATTAAAGGAGTGAAGGTTTGGTATATGATATTCTAGGAGGATAAAGATCTGAGATAACAATCAAGAATAACTTATTCAGCAAAACTGTGCATAGTTTTTGAAGGAAAAAATGATATTTAATGAAAATGAGTACATTCAGCTCTTACTGATGAAAGACTATAGAGATGAAGAAAAATTTGACTTTCAAATATGAGACTCAAGAAAAGCATAACAAGATAAACATGAAAGAGAAATCATAAGGGACTCAATGTTAAATTCTGTACCTTTCAATATAGTAATATGATATGTGAATATGATAAGAGCTCTATCATTACTAGAGTACCTGAAAGGATTCTATGCAGAAAGAGACTTGGGAGTGAGCCAATTATGTTGAAATTATTAAAAAAAAAAAAAAGATTGTATAGTTGAGAACGAGGGATCCTCTGAGAGAAAGAAGAAGGAAGGGAGTAGAAAGAATACAGAAAATTATCTCACAAGGAAGAACTTTTACAGAGGAGGGGGAAATGGTAGAGGTTGGGGATAAATATTTTTATTTAAGTTAATTTACTTATTTAGTGCCATGTTTATACATAATTGGTAATTATCTAACAAAATAAATAAAATATAATATAATAAATAAAATCTAACAAAATAAATAAATAAAAACAACAATAAAAAGAAAAAAGATAGTTTTTTAAACAATACCAGATAATTTTGATAATTACTATAACTAAGTTTTACAGCTATATAAAGCAGTTAGCTGCCTCAAGGAGTTTACACTCCCATTAGAAGACAACATGTTAAAGAAAGCTAAAAAGAGGAGAAGAGGTAAGCTAGTGAAGGATCATGGTAGAGGAAATCCAGAAAAGAATGAGTTGTGGCTGGTTTGAGTACTTTCCTTAAATAGAGGTTCTGGGAGAACGCATTCAATCAGAGGGAGATACTGCAAAAGGAGAGAGTAGGTACATCAATATATGAATTGTAGGGCTATTGGAGTGAGGTTTTTGGATGAAGAGCTGGGACATGATACAGGAAATCCCTAGTACAGTCTGGAGTATGCTCATAATTGACCTCCTGTAAAGTCCCAGGTCCTTTACTTTTTAGGTACTGCTGTAGCCCTTTCCTGCCATAACTTTTGCTCTGCATCAGTTGGGGTCTTCCTAGGCACTGTGCTGCTCAGGTACTATACTGGTTTTGTCTTCAGTTGTGATTCTAGTTTAGATGCTAGTCTAATTGTATCTCTAGCTGCTATACCATATTTCATAGAAAACTTTGAATTCAATTGCCATATTAACCTGATTTGAATTAGTTCTTCCCAGATTTCTCTCAATTTGTTCCTTTTGGCATTTACTATGGTATAATATTATTCCCATCAGAGTCATAATTTGTTAAACCATTCCCATTTTATCTTCCCATTTTTTGCTGCAACAAAAAGTGCTGCACGAATTTTTTTTCTAAATATGAATACTTTTCCTGTTTCTTTAATAATTCTTGATCAAAGGTTGTACCAATGTCTTTACTTTTTTGGCTGTAGCTCTGTATCATTTTCCAGAATGGTGGTTAGAACACTTCACTACCCCAACAATACATTAGCATGCTTGTCCCTCCACTGTGCTTACAACAATTGTCATTTTACTTTTAATCCAGATGACTGACCTATTGGCTTTGCTTACTTAGGAAGCTTGGAGTTAGCAAAGTTAGTTTTTTTACAACTGAAAAAATTAATTGCTAAGCTAGGAGACAAAAAGAATCCAGGAAGCATCTTGAAAATATTTGGCTTATTTTCCAAAATGTATAAGATGGCAGCCAAAAACAAGTACAGAATAGAATATAAATCCATTACAATTAATGAAGAAGGATGATGACTGCTTACCAGCAGTGTTGTCCCATAAAGTAGAAAGAGCCAAACCAGTTTAAAGAAAATTTATCAAAGTACCTAATTAGGGATTATAGGCAATGAATAAAAGGCAATAGAGCTGTTGATAGATATGAGCACATTACAACACAATAAATGGGATAATTCTGAAAAAGAGGAGTAAAGAATATGATTAAGAAATCTACCAGGAAAAGAAAATTGGTACCATAATAAGTATGAGGGATGACAGGTGAACAACTAGATGGTCCTCTGGTGATCATTGAAGAAAGTAAGGAAGGTTTCTGGGAATTACATAGCATGGGAAGGTATGAATGAGTTGAAATATACATCATTATAGAGAGCTCTTGAATCGATGGGATCAGAGATCCATTTAATATTTGGGAAGATAAGAGCCTGATAGGCATCTTACTGTTATTAGTGATTTAAAGAATTAAAAAGGTCTATTTGTGCTTTTGAGCAACTTACAAAGTAGAAGAAGTGATAAAACAGATACATGTGGGCTATCAATGGTATACAAATAGGATACAAGTAGTAAATCATAATAAAAATGGTACAAAGAACTCCAATGATAGAAAAAGTCATTTGGGGATGGATACATAAGAGAAGACCTCAGGAAGGAGGTACTATTTGAGCTGAGCATGGAAGGAAGAGAAAAATTCTAACAAGCAGAGATTGAAGATGAAGGAGAGATTAGGAAAGGCATCTGTTTAAGGCATAAGCAAAATCAGAAATTTAGTAAGGATGGCATAAGTGAAATCAGAAAGTCAGGTAAAGGCAGGAGAGTAGGGAAAAATGAGTAGTTTAGGTTGACTTTTGTAGAGTATGCAAAGGACAAAAATGGGAGAGGACAGAAATGTGGGTGTAAAACCAGTCTGTGAAGACCCTCAATGAATGCCAGATAGCAGCTAGGTGGCTCAATGAATTGAGCACTAGGGCTGAAATAACAAATACCTGAGGTCAAAGACACATTTAGACACTTAGTAACTGTGTGATCCTAGCCAAGCTACTTAACCTCTGTTTGTCTTAATCTGCTTGAAAATGAAACGGCAAAACACTTCAGTATCTTTGCCAAGAAAATCCCATGGACAAAATTGGCATGCTATGAACCATGGAGTCATGAAGACACTACTAAATAACAACAACAAAAGAAAATTTTAATTTAGAAAATTTTGAGTAGGAGAATAATGTGATCTAAGTGGTTCATTAGGATATTTGCTTGGACATTCTTTGAAGAATTAAAGAGAAAAGTCTGGAAATAGGGAAACTAATTTATACATATGCAATTGTAAAACATTTCCCTATTAGACATTTTGTACAAGAAGATTTAAAAAGAATTAAAGAAAAAAGTAAAAAATTATATACTTCAGTCTTTATTCAGATAGTAGTTATTTCACTGGACACAGATAATATACTTTATCTTTAGTTCTTTGGGGTTGTCTTGGATTATTGTATTGCTGAGAATAGCTAAGTTATTCACAATTCTTCATCACAATATTGTTGTTATTGTGCACATTTTCCTGGTTCTGTTCACTTTACTTTGCAACAGTTCATGTAGGTCTTTCTAGGTTTTCCTGAAATCATTTCACTTGTTATTTCTTGTAGCACAATAAAATTCCATTGCAATTATAGCCCATAGAGAACCAAGATGGTGGAAAGTAAACAGGTCTTTATCTGAGCTCTTCTTGGCATTACCTCAGATCAACAATAGATCAAGCCTCTGAATCGGTTTTGAAGCGACAAAACCCACAAATATTTGGAGTAACAAATTTCCAGCAGAAGATATTTTGGAAGAACTTCAGAAAAGGTCTGTCTCAATCAGGTACAGGGAAGGTGACCAAGGGAAGACACAGCATGGAGACTCAGGATGGTGTGGCATCCATCTCTGAGGAATCTGCAGTAAGGTTCTTGGCCAAAATACAGGAATACTGACTACTCTTTCTTGGTTCAGAAGCCAGTGGATCAGCAAATTAACTATGAGATATTAAACACAAATATGAAAGGCAAATGGTGAGACTCTGAACCCCAGAATAATATGGGACTTGGCCACACCTACCCAGGACAGGAAGGAAGTCAATAACACTGGCCCAGAGTGGCATAAACCCACTGTTGCCTGTAGAAGAAGTTTGGGACAATTTCAGCCCCCAAAATAGTGCTTGACTGGTGAAATTCATGAAGATTAAAGGTACAACAACTTACCAGCCGAAGATAATCTGGAGGACTGCCAGAGCAGGTTTGTCCTGAGGGGTAGGAACAGACCAGTGGCAGGCAGGGAGATAGGAAAGACTGAAGACTGGTGTCCTGAGAGGACCAGGGACGGGGGTAGCCTCTATGGCTAGAAGAGTAGTGGAAACAACTCTGCCATAGGCTGACTGCTTTGCTTTGATTGTAAAGCAATGGACTAGTAGAGAGATTAGAGCCAGAGGTACAGGATACTCTAAAGATGCCAGGACTGTATCCCCCTCTCCCCCCCCCCAAACTGGAAGTGACTCAGCATAGACCAGAGCAATTGTGCAGCTGTATGCTGAAGCACAGACAGGGCAGCTGCAAATCTACACAGCAGGGGGGGTACATCCCGGGGCAGCTTCTAATCTGCACAGTGAGGGTGTCAGCCTGGGGCAATAGAACTTCTGCAGTGCTACTGTGCTTCTAGGGCAAAGATACTTCTGGTCCATGCAGGACTACTCAACTGGTCACAACAAATTTGATCTCCAATCATAGGACTCAAGAGAAGGAGAAAAAGGTAAAAGGAACTCTTGAGAACTGTATATCTGTTATGGATATACATAAAGTCCACATGTATAATTTGATTTTGCTGATATAACATAAAAAGGGAATTAGAAATGGAAAGGGGATAGTGTCATAAAAAGGTCAAGGGGGAGATAAAAGAGGGAAACTACATCCTTAAAAATGCTTAAAAAGAGAAGGAACACTGGGAAATGAGTATAAACTGTTTGCATTTTTGTTTTTACCTTCTGAATCCAATTCTTCCTGTGCAACAAAAAAATTTGGTTCTGCACACATATATAATATCTAGGATATACTATAACATATTTAACATGTATGGGAATGCCTGCAATTTGGGGAGGGGGTGGAGGGAAGGAGGGGAAAATTGGAACAGAAGTGAGTGCAAGGGATAATGTTATAAAAAATTACCCATGCATACGTACTGTCAAAAAAGTTATGATTATAAAATTAATTTAAAAAATAAATATTTTTCTACATATTGAATTTAACATATATTTAAACATGTTTAACACATATTAGATTGATTACCATCTGGGAGAGGTTGGAGAAAATCTGAAACATAAGACTATGCAAGGGTCAATGTTGTCAAATTATCCATGCATATGTTTTGAAAATAAAAAGCTTTATATTTTTTTTTTTTTAAGGAGAAGCTAAGATGCTCCATTTCACATTCCCCAAAACTTGCAGTATGACTCATTGGCCACTTCCATACCCTGTCTCACCTTGATCCCGTATCCCTTTTCACTTGACATTTAATATAGTGAAGTGAATAAAACCAAGAGATCATTGTTTACAGCAACAGGAAGATTATACAATGATCAATTCTGATAGAATTGACTCTTTTCAACAATGAGCTTATTCAGGCCAGTTCCAATGGTCTTGTGATGGAGAGAGCTATCTGCATCCAGAGAGAGGACTGTGGGAACTGAATGTGGATCATAACATAGTATTTTCACTCTTTTATTATTGTTTGCTTGCAGTACATAGACCCTACTCAAAAATGATCTTTATTAGGGCATCAAAACCTCACAATCAAATGCTGAATGGCAGAAATAGCAAATGCATTTTTTTTTCAGATCACGATGCATTAAAAATTACATGCAATAAAAGGCCAGGGAAAAATACACCAAACATTAATTAGAAACTAAATAATCTAATTCCAAAGAATGAGTGGGTGAAACAAGAAATCATAGTCACAATCGACAATTTCACCCAAGAGAAACATTAATAACCAAACTAACAAAAATCATATGATTATCTCAATAGGTGCAGAAAAGGCATTTGCATTTGACAAAATCAATTCCTATTAAAAGACTAAAGAATATAGGAGTAAATGGAGTTTTCCTTAAAATGACCAGTAGCATCTATTTTAAACCATCATCAAGCATCACATACAATGGGAGTAAAATAGAACCATTCCCATGTGAAAGAAGATTGTCCACTATTACTATTCAATATTGTATTAGAAATGTTAACTTTGACAATAAGAGAAGAAAAAGAGACAAAAGGAATTTAAGTTATGAGGAAACTAAATTATCACTTTTTGAAGATGATGGGAGAATCAACTAAAATTTACAACTTTAGCAAGGTTACATACAAAATAAATCTACATATCAGCATTTTTATATATTACCAGCAAAGTCCAACAGCAAAGCTACAAAGAGAAATTCCATTTAAAATAATTGTAGATGATATAAAATATCTGTGAATCTATTTGCCAAAGCAAAGTCAGGAACTATATGAACACAATTCCAAAACACTTTCCATGCAAATAAAGTCAAATGTAATCAATTGGAAAAATATCAAGTGCTCATGGGTAGGCTGAGCTAATATAATAAAAATGACAATTCTTACTAAATTAATCTATTTAGTACCATACCAAACTGCCAAGAAATTATTTTATAAAACTAGAAAAAATAATAACAAAGTTTATCTGATAGAACAACAGGTCAATAATATTAAGGGAATTAATGGAAAATGCAAATGAAGATAGCATAACTGTACCAGATCTAAAACTGCAGTCATGAAAAGCATTTGGTACTGGCTAAGAAATAGAGTAATAGATCAGTGAAATAGGTTAGATTTACAAGACACAATAGTCAATTATTATAGTAATCCAGTGTTTGATAAACCCAAAGACCCCAGCTTCTAGTTTAAGAACTTACTATCCAACAAAAATTGCTGGGAAAATTGGAAACTAGTATGGCAGAAACTTACCGACACCTAATACCTTTACCAATATGAATTCAAAATGAGTTGATGATTTATATATAAAGAGTGATATTGTAAGCAAATTAGAAGAACAAAGTGTAGTTTACCTCTCGGATCTGTAGAGAAGGAAGGAATTTGTGACCAAAGAAGAATTGGAATGCATTACTGAATGCAAAATGGATAATACTGATTATATTAAGTTAAAAAGTTTTTTGTACAAGCAAACCAATGCAGACAAGATTAGAAAGGAAGCAATAAACAATGGTTTTGATAAAGGTTTCATTTGTAAAATTTACATTTATAAGAATTAAGTCATTCTCCAATTGATAAATGGTCAAAGGATATGAACTGACAATTTTCAGATAAAGAAATTGAAACTATTTCTAGTCATATGAAAAGATTCTCTAAATCAATATTGATGAGAGAAATGCAAAGTAAGACAATTTTGAGGTATTACTATATGCTTCTCAGATTGGCTAAGATGACAGAAAAATATAATGATAAATGTTGGAGGGAATGTGGGAAAACTGGGACACTAATACGTTGTTGGTGGTGTTGTGAACTGGTCTAACCATTCTGGAGAGCCATTTATAACTATGCACAAAGGGCTATCAAACTGTGCATACAAATCTAGTAGTATCTCTATTGCCCTGTATCTAAAAGAAATTGTAAAGAAGGGAAAAGGGCCCACATGGCAAAAATGTTTGTAACAGCCCTTTTGTAGTGGTAAGACACTGGAAACTGAGTGGATGCCCATCAGTTGGAGAACAGCTTAATAAGTTATGGTATGTGAATGTTATGGAATACTATTGTTCTATAAGAAACAATTGGCAGGATGATTTCAGAGAGGCCTGATCGGATTTTTCTTTTGCAGCATGATAATTAGGGAATTATGTATTGAAGAATTACACTTTTTAACATATTTTGTATTACTTACCAAATAGGGGAAGGGGTTGGGGGAAGGGAGGGGAAAAATTTGGAATACAAGGTTTTGCAAGGGTAAATATTGAAAATTATCTGTGCATATATTTTGAAAATAAATAGCTCTAATAATAATAAAAAAGAAAACCAAAACAATTATAAACCACAATTTGTTTAGTCATTCCCCATTTGATGGACATCTATCTATCTATCTATCTATCTATCTATCTATCTATCTATCTATCTATCTATATGTATGTATGTATGATGAAGGTAACTGAGAAATGTAGAAATGCAGTATGGATTATATTTGCTTGCTTTTTTCTCTCCTCAGGATATTTTTCATGAATACCTTTGGAAAATTTTGACACATATATAGTAAAAGGTTATCCTATTAGATTATAGGATATTTACTAGAGTGTCCTTATTAATTAAATTATACTATCCTACAGTTATCCATTGCATAACAAGACACTCTTTTTTATATGTGCATATTGTCTAGGTGTCACAGTGGATGTAACACCAGACTTGTAGTCAGGAAGAACTGAGTTTAATTATAGCCTCAGACATTTATTAGCTTTGTAATCCTGGGCAAGTCACTAAACTCTTTATGCCCCAGTTTTCTCATCTATAAAATAAGCTGGAGAAGGAAATGGCAAACCAATCCAGTATCTTTACCAAGAAAACCCCCAATGGGATCAAAAAAAGTTGGACATGACTGAAATAACTGAACAATAATTGTCTTAAAATAATAATGAATGTTTATTTTCTTGATGTCAAATATATTCCTTTCCAAATAGTACACACAGAATGTTTTCTTGACTACTTTATGTTTGTTTCCTATGATTTTGCTTCCAACCTGAAGATCTTATGACCTGATGATTCTCTCTACTACTTCTTTCATGTCTAAATAAAATTGAAAAGTCTTTTTCATAAACAATCATGCAGAGTGAAGCTGGAGATTTTTAGGATTACTAATAATAAAAGCTTAAAATTGTGAGTGCTTTAAAATTTATAAAATGATTTACTTAGGACTCTATGAGGTAGCTAGGAATAGCAAGTATGAGTAAGTTTTATATCCCATTTTATCATCAGTTCACCAGGCAAGTCACTTAATCTTGGCTTCTCCATCAAAATTCTATACACTCTTGTGTATATAACGAATTTAAATTTATGTTTGAAGATAACACCAGAAATACTGAGCTCTGATTATTATTAATCTGTCTTCTGTAAGAGAAGCTCTTTTCTCTTCCTCCCTGTCCCCTCAGTATTTATCAACCTTTTCTTTTAAATATTCTTACTTCTCTCTGAGTTTTTAATAACAATTCTTTCCAAGTTTTGCTGGGACTAATACTTCTTCATCCTTTGGACTTGTACCTAGTTTTGCCTCAGTAGTCCATCAGAAGTACATGTCACAATGAAAAATACAATCCATAAGGTGAAAACAGTTATAGAATACCTGTGCATGTTTGACATCCACATGGGAAATTATGTCAAAATGAATAACTGGGTTCTAAACACAATGCTTTTAATAATCAAGGTCTTGTCATATAAATGTTAGTTGAATTGGTTATAGCTTGTATGTAAAAGGAAAAATAAGGGTTATAGGTCAGTACAATCTTACTATTTTAACTAGAAAAATTGGATGAATAGTCGTATTGGCTAATTTACTTCAATCCCTGCCCTGTTTTACAGTTTAGGAAAATGAGGAGAGAGAGATTAAATGACTTTCCCAAAGTTACACAAGCAGTAATCATCAGAGACTAGATCTGACCCCATGATCTCTAATTTCAGAAGCACTATTATTCTTGAACAGATTTATTCCAACTTTAAATCTATGATTCTTTGATCACTTGAGATAACAGGAAGTCTTAGGAATAAAGAAGGTTGCCAAAGGAAAGATTGTAGAAAAAAAGAGAGGAGAGAATAGAGATCATCACATCTACTAAAGGGCTGTGCAATACCAAATGCTTCTTCAAAGAAACATTAAAGATAAGCATAGGCATCCATAATACATATTAATTAGTTCAACAATTTGTAGGTCTCAGAAGAGATTTAGTATTTGCTGAGTTAATATAGGCATCTTTATTGAGCAGAGAGTACTATTCTCCCAAGCTTAAATCTTTAGCAATATGAATATTTCCATGGTATCTCTCTGCATATTAATTTTTTTAAAAATAGTCTTTAAAAAAAGGAACAGCAACTGTCATATGTTGCAATTCATGTGCTGCTGAACTAAACTAGAGAAAGTCACATAATCATGTTGATGTTTGTTATTTTAAACCATACTCTCATTGAATTGAAAAAGTCATACTTTTTCTTTTCCCTTGTTGATTCTCTCTCCCACTTAAAACAAAGTAGTACTCCAAACTTTGTCTTGTCATTAGTATTTACCTGATAAATTGTACTTCCACCCTCTCAACTAAAGACTTCATCTTATACTTCACTTAGAAAACTGAGAACATTTGCTAAGATCATCTTGTCATCTCCTTATCTCCTACGATTTTAACATTAGTTTCCATGATTTATTCATACTTCCTTTATTATGCTTCTTCATGAGGAAGTGACTCTTCTCTCTCCTTCCTTCCTTCCTTCCTTCCTTCCTTCCTTCCTTCCTTCCTTCCTTCCTTCCTTCCTTCCTTCCTTCCTCCCTTCCTCTCCCTCCTTCCTTCTTTCCTTACCCCTCCTTCCTTTCTTCCTTCCTCTTTCCTTTCTTCCTTCTTGTTCTTTAAATTGTTGTTATTGCTATTGTTGTTGTTATTCTTCTTTTTCTTCTTCCTCTTCTTCTTTTTCTTCGTCTTCTTCATCTTCTTCATTTTCCTCTTCATCTTCATCATCATCTTCATCTTCTTTTTCTTCTTCCTTCTTTTCTCTGCTTTCATCCTCTTTCCCACCTTTCTTTTGGATTTTTTTCCACAAAAGGACTGATATGAATATATGTCTTACATGCCTGCACACGTATAACTGATATTAGATATGCCATCTCAGGAAAAGAAGTGAGGGATAGAATTTGGAACACAAAAATTTTTTTTTAAAAAATGTTAAAAATTTAATTTACATTTAATTGGAGGGAAAAAATAAAATATTAAAAAAGAAAGAAGAAAATTAAATTTATGGTATCACAAAGTACCACCATAAAAATACAATTTATTTGATTCTTATGCCTCTGACATATTCTCCTCTTTCAGATACCAATTGCTTTTCCTGTCTTTGTTTTCTTCAGCACTATTTCTGCCTCTTCTCGAAGCACTATTGTATATAATGAAAAAATGGAAAATAATGGAAATCGAAAAATAAAGGATTACATGGATTATTTTATTTTAATTAGTTTTCATATTAAAATGCAAACTGACTATTAACATTATTATATTTTTATTTGTAATGCACAACAATATTTGTAGAATTATATACAAAGCTGGATTCAAGAAACAGTGAAATATGCCTATTATAACTAAATGAAACTTGAACAAAGAAAATAGCAATGAAAATACATATGAGCCAAAATAATAATAAATGATGTTAAAAACAAAACTTGACAAAGTGTTTCATTTTATCTTATCATGTTAATCTTAACAAAAAAAGGAATAAAATAAAATAATTCTTTCTCTAAAGTATTATAGACAAACTATAGAAAGTCATAAAATATTTGTCCCAATTTATCACCAAAGTGGTGGCTCATCTATATATAAAATTTTATACAACCATGATTTAGATATATATTAATCAAAGTTATATTTTATATGGTTACATAAAAGTTTTATGTTACAAATGCTACTTTTTTTTTCCTGTTGCTTTTTGGATTACTTAAGAATTCTTTAATTCTCAGAATATGGCAATTGGCAAGTCAGTACTCACATTTATGGGGACTAAGATAAACTCATTTAGAAAGCTATTTAAAAGAAGGACCATGATGGGTGAGAAGTCTCAAGGGAGGTGCCAAAAACAAAACTGGTTTTAAAAGAGCAATCCTCCTCCAACCTGCCCTGCATTCTCTAGTTACCATCTGAAACTATGTGTGACAGCTATCAACAAAATCCCCTGGACTTAAAAGAAAAAAGTCCTACAAAAAAGCGTTAATAGGCCTGGAAATAAATAGCCTAGAGCTCACTCAGAGAATGAGCGCTCCTGACCCTGTAATAAGGCCTGTTTGTGCTCTGCATCCAGAACATTTGGGTTATTTTTTCCTATGTATGAGGGAGGGAAAAACAAGTGAGGAAAATTTTGCATTTTTAAATTTGTCTTTCTCCCAGCAAATATCAAACAAGGTATTCAAGAAGAATTGCACAATAATACCTAATAGGCCAATCCTTTATCAGCAGCAGCATCAATAAACATAGTATTTACTATGTTTAGACCTTGTTCTAATTGCTAGGGATACAAAGAAAAGTAAAAAATCAGTAGCATTCTTCAAAGGCCTCTGATGATAATGACAATATATAAACAATTATGTATATACAAAATATATCCGATACAAATTAAAGGTAATATCAGAGTAGAAGTAGACTGGTCCTTGGATGAGAAATTCTTTGGCTATCACAATTCATGTGGAATTAAATGTTTGGCTTATTCTCAGAATGCCTGAAATGGAGGCTAGGGGACTGTTTCTATGAGATAGGACAACTGACACATGCATGGATAGTTTGTGTTTGATCATCATGTGGCTGGGAGCAGTCTCTCTCTTTAAAGTAACTGATTGGTACAGTATTGCTCACTCAGTCCAGGGGAGTCTAGGAGTGAAGGGCTCATTTAATCATAGCATATGGACCCTGAAGAAAGCTGGGGAAGGACCTGAGGACCACCTTTCTTCACAAATCAACAAGCATTTATTAAGTGCATGCTATGTGCTCAGTACTGCACTAAGTACTGAAGCCACAGAGAAAAATCAAAACAGCCAGGAGGCAGATGCAAGGAGGGAGAATACTCCAGGCAGGAGGAAGAGCTAGTGGGATAATATATATCCTGGGTTAGGAAAAGCAAAGAGGCATGTGTGTGTGTGTGTGTGTGTGTGTGTGTGTGTGTGTGTGTGTATAAAGAGAGAGAGAGACAGGGAGAGGATCATATATTACATGGAGGAGGGCACTAAAGTACAAAAAGACTGAAAAGGTAGGAAGAAGCTATATTGTGAAGGATTTTTAAGGCCAAATAGACATTTTATACATAATCTTGGAGGTAATAGGGAGCCAAAGGAGTTTATTGAAGTGAAGGTGACTTGATCAAATTTGTGGTTTTAGGAATATCTTTTTGATAATTGAGTGGAGGAGGGACTAGAGAGAATTGAAGTAGGGACACTCACCGGAAGGCTACTGTAATAGTTCTGGCATGAAGTGATAATAGGTGAACCAAGGTGCTGAGTTGGAAGAAAGAAGTGGGCAAATACAAGAAAAACTGAAAAGATGAAAGATATTTAGTAAATTGTGGAGCAAGCAAACCAGAGAACACAATGGAAGCCATGGGAGATCTGGAATTATTTATTGGAAGGTGAGGACAGATAGGATTACAAGGGAAGGGAATAAGGCAGCAGACAATAAGGGAAAGGGGAAAAGGGTCGGTATAATAACAGTTGAAGGCATCAAACTAATGAGATGGGGAAGAGTATGACAGTATGGGAATGTACAACAGTGTACATATTATAAAAGAAATCAAGATATGGTAATTGAAGACTAAATTTAATTTACATTAAGCATCTTATTCTCTGATGATGCCTAATAAATGATTCATTACTCTATTTCTACATCATTATTTTCTAAATGATTGTTGGACAGTTCAAATTTGAATTTTAGCTAATCTTTATATTTTTCAGATTGTATAGAAAATATCCATTTTTTCTACTTACTAAATGAAAAGAAAATGGAAGTTTTAGATTCCACTAATGAACCTAAATGTTAAAAGAAAATTATCATATTATAAAGGATTCATTTGGACATGGTTTTAAAGCCCCATTTTATGGAGTTGTATAGTAAGAACTAATAAAATAGGAAATGAAAAAGATTTGGGAGCATTCAATATCTTTCTTATAATATTTCATAAAAACCAGATTCCCTATCCTCCAATTTCTGTTAACACATTTTCTTATATATGTGTGAAGTATTTTAAAGTTTGTAGCCTAACTTTTATATGATCTGTCTCTTGGTCCACATGATAAGTATTCCCAGAACCTAGCATACCATCTTGCATATGGTAGATGTTCAGTAAATGTTTGCTTTTAGTGATATTAATAATCATTGCCCCAAAATGGAGGTAACTAAGGGAATTACGTGAACAACTGATTCATAATCTTAAAATATAGAAAATCACCTTTATTTCATCTTTGAAATTCTTATCTTATATTTAATAAATAATAGTGATTTACCTTATTCATCATCAGTCAATCTGTAACTATTTTACATCTAAAATTGAATTTAGCTTATCTTGGTATTTTTCATTAAGATTATATGCAGAACACCCAATTCATCCATTTACTAAGTAAAGGCTATGTAGGGCTTAGCTTCTCTTCATGGATTTGAGTGTTGGAGAGAAGTATTATGGAATTTTATTCTCATGCAGTAATAAGATTCCTAGGAACATAAATCTGCAGTTGCACAAAGTCACTAGAGATGCTGTGAGCTGAGGCAATTTGCTAAGGATCATACAGTCAGCAAATGTCAGAGGCAGGACTTAAGCCCAGGTATTTCTCATCTATTTAGCTTACACATTAAATTATGCTGTATTTACAATATTACAGAGGAAAGATAATTATATAGCATGGACACTATTTTCTTTGCATCCTATGAATCTCCATCTCCAGAGAATTCTTTCTTTGTCCTAAATATAGAAATTCTGCATGATCCTGAAAAAGTGTTTCCTTTAGAAAACCACTTAAATCCTGTGGAATGATGACAAAGGGCTTATTTTGGAATGTGCTTTATCAGATTGGCCAGCAGAGTTTTGTGAGATGGGGCAAGAGATGGATATTCTACAAAATGACTGAAATGTGATTACATTTTGTACACTATTTCCTTTATAACTTTAGATTTGGAGGTTAACAAACTCTGATCTAGGGGAAGAATCAGAACTGGGTAACTCCAAATGAAACTGCACTTACAGCTCTAACATTTCTGATAAGCATGAAAACATATTTTAATCTCAGCGGAAAAAATTACCCAACCAATATGCATAAAGGAGTTACAGTTCATTTAGTCATATGGCTGAGTTGACTTAGTAGCAATTTATTTAGCTTGAAGCCAGATAAGTTTGATGCACAGTTTTCCTTATATAAAAGATATTCCCTAAAAAAATCATGCTATGCACACTATAGTAGATTCTTAATAAAGAGTTGTTGTATTGAATGGAGTTCAATCATAGAATTTGTGAGCTGGAAGGGACTTCAGAGGCCATCTGGTACCTGGCTTGGGATCCCCCTTACAATGTACTGGTTTAAAAAAGAGCTTTAAGTGAGAAATCTCTCTACTTTTATTTAAATTACTCTGCTTCAATACATGAAATCTGGAAGCTCTTAAAGGCCCAATGAAATCTCTCCTGGCAACCATGCTTACTGCTTGAGAAAAAAAGAAAAATCAGGGAGAAGCATTATTTGAGCAAACTTTTCAAAAAAAAGCTTTCTTCAAAATATAGGGATAGAAGCTAGAGAGAATAACTTGGGGAAAAGCAGGAGAGTAAAATAGCTTCTTTTTCTTTTTCACATTTTATTAAAAGTCACATCATAAAATGTGGAATCTTCTGGGTGACAATACACAAGATGGTGAGCTAGACATCTAAGATGGCAAGCTAGGTATCTTCTCCAATCCGTATAACCTCTCAAATCTCAATTTTTTTTTTTGTGCCTAAGATAAATCTATGTCAGTTGTCTTTATGGTCTAAGACACCCAGGACTCAAAATAGAGTAAAAATAACAAAAAAGTCATGACCTTATGTTTACTTTAAGTTCACTCATCACTCTTTCCCCCAGTGCTTACCACATTATTGGCAACAAGACTATCCCAAGTGACTCAAGTCCATATCTATAGACTTGTAGCAAAATTGAAACCCACATTTCATTCTCCCTCTTCTTTTTACTGCTGTGGAGATATAGGTCCAGTTTGTGAAAGTTTTCTGGAACTGCAATAGTTAACACAGCAATAGCAGTGCTACAAAAGATCTCTGCAAGAAAGTAGAGGAATAAAGGGAAAAGGTTAAGACATGTTTATATTTGAAATCAAACTCAACACCATTGTCCAAGTCCCCTCTCCTTTTTCTCAGAATCTCAGAGACCCAATACAGAAATGATTCCAGTGGCACTAGCACTGAAATTCTCTGAACTTGCAGTGCTGGGCTAGGTAAATGAGGAACAAAAGAAGCAGTATAGGACCCTGTGGGGGGGGAGGGGAAGGAGGAGGGAGAGGGGGAAGCTGTACTCCAAAAAACCTGATGGAGAGAGCCCAGCTGCTAAGGTCCCAGCTAGCTCCTCTGAATACGTCCTTAAATGTCAAGGTCCAGGCTAGCTCCTCTGAAGGGCTCAGAATAAATCCTTGTCAGGATAAGCAAAAGTCCTTGCCCCACGTTGTGGACGACAAAATGTAATATTCTGTTGTCTCCAGAAACTGCCGATTGCTCTCTGGGAGGAGATCTGCTGTCTCAACTCAATCTCCCAGCCAGACTCTTCTTCCTGTAGAGAGCCGTCAGAACTCTGACTCAGAGTAGACTCACAACTCTGGGCCCAATGTTGTCTCTTTTATCCTCCCAGAGAAGGGGCATGTGAGAACTCAAGGGCTTATGGGAAAATTACTTCAACCAATGAACTTGCTCATTTTAAAGGTTGTGTAAACTCCTTTTCATATGTAAACTCCTCCTCAGAAGTTCAAAGGGGTAAACCCCCCCTTAAAGGCTGGAACCAAAAGGTGTGAACTAGAGAATTGTTAAGTACCGATTTAGCACTTAGTAAGAACCTAACATCTTATTATCTCATTAGCACTTAGTAAGAACCTAACACCCAGCATCTGGTAGCAATCAATTCTTTTCCCCCTCAATGGTATTTTATCTTTCCAATTACGTGTAAAAATAGTTTTCAATATTTATTTTTGTAAAATTTTGATTTCTAATTTTTTTCTCCCTCCTTCTCAAGACAAGAAATAATCTGATACAGGGCATACATGTACAATCATTGTAAACATATTCCCATAGTTGTCATGTTATGAAAAAAAATACAGAACAAAAGCAAAAAGCCCCAAGGAAAAAAAAAACAAAATAAAAAAGGTAAAAGTAGTATGCTTTTATCTTCATTCAGCATCCATAATTGTCTCCCTAAATGCAGATGGCATTTTCCATTTCAAATCAATTGAAATTGTCTTGGATTACTGAATTGCTAAATTCATCATGATTGATCATCACACAATAATCTTGGTGTTACTATGTTCTCTTGGTTCTGCTCACTTCACTCATTATCTGTTCATATAAGTATTTCTAGGCTTTTCTGAAATGAGCCTGATGAGAATTTCTTACAGAATAATAATATTGTATTGTACATTCATATACCATAACTTATTTAGCCATTCTCAATTGACACATAACTATTCAATTTTCAATTCTTTGTCACTACAAAAAGAGCTGCTATTTATGGAAATATTTTACATGACTTCCCATGTGCTTTCTTAATTGGGGAGGGGAAGGAAGAAAGAGAATTTGGAACTCAAAGTTTTCAAAACAAATGTATTAAAAATTGTTTTACATGTAACTGGGAAAAGAAAATATTAAAATAAAATAATTATACAAAAGAGCTGCTACAAATATTTTTGCACATGTGGGTCTACTCCCCTCTTTTATGACTATTTTGGGTACACGTCTGATAGGACATTACTGGATCAAAGGGTATGCAATTTTATAGCTCTTTGTGCATAATTTCAAATTGCACTGCAGACTTTTCAAAATGTCACCAACAATTCATTAGTATACAGTTTTTCCACATTCCCTCCAACATTTTTGGAATCAATTCTCTCTGCCAAAAAGTCATTTGGGGTAGAAGAAACTTATATTGGTATGTAATGAATTTCTTAGTGTACAAGAGTAAAGGGCAAGAACTCTGAAAAGTTAAGATACTGACAGCACTTACTTATGGTTAAGCACCTACTCAGTTTGATTGAGATAATGATTCTCTAGTTAAGGACATACTTAGTGTATTGTAATGATATAATCACTCTAGTTCAGCATATACTATGTATAATGTGGTGATGTAATGGCTATAGTTGGTGCATGTTCAGTGTGAAGTAGTTAAAGGCTGGAAGGACTTGGAATGAGTCTCTCAGCCATGGACACAAAAGTGTCTCAGACAGACACAGAGAAGACTCAAGACTCCAGATTCCAGACTCTAGACTCCAACTTTCACCAGCTTAATGGTGGCCCTCCTGTATTCATCACTTCTCCACTAAGGCCAAGAACTGGGGCTGATCCCAAGGTCCTCCAGAGAGCTAGTCTGGACATTACAAACAAGGGGGCTGAGAACATTGAAACTCAGCCTCCAAGGAAACTACTATCAAAGGAGAGGAGAGTCAGAAAGTGGGCACGAATAAAATAAAGGGGCAGGGGAAGATTAAAGTTATTATAGATTTGAGGAAGAAGATAACTCGAAAACCTTGAATATGAGCAGATAAATCAACAAAGAACACATTAATAACAGAAGAAAATGAGACATACATCAAGTAAAAAAGTTCAGATACTTATGAATAAATACTACAAAAAAAGGAAAATAATTCAATACTTAATGAGGCAGAGGACAACATGGAACCACAATGAGCTGGTTCTAAGTGACTTAAGAGAGAAATGTAAATTATGAGAGCAAAATTCTTGGCCTGCAATAGAAAAAGATTATAGGCAGAATAGAAAATTTTGAATCTGCAATGGTAAATCTTGCCAAAGAAACAAAAGCAAGAATAATTGATTGGAAATACAAATACATATTAATGAAAAATAATTCAAAAGAAGAAAAAAACATTAAAATAGATTCTGCTCTCTATGCAAACAAAACATACTGATTTCAAAGACAAGGTATGTGTAGACAACCTAAGGATCATAGGTCACCCAGAACACAAATCAAAAAACCTGCACACTATAATAAAAGAAATAACATATAAAAACCGCATAAACTTTGGATCATACAAAATAAAATAACAATTGGAAGAATTTATAAATTACCTGCAGAAAAAAAAAACCAAACCAAATCAAACTAAAAACAAGTCCACAAATTCCAGACCCCATAGTGGCTAAATTTAACAGTTCAATTGAAAAACATGTTCCATATGCAATCAGGAAAAAAATCTACAGATTCAAAGGAAAATAAATTCAAATAATATAAGACTATTCTACACTCATCAGAAAACATGGGAAGGAATTATCGCCTTCCTTTTTTATTAATACACCCATTCTATTAACATTCACAATTATGCTTCTGACCACTGCAATACAGACTTTTTGAGAGGGACACGATAAAAAGAAAGAGACAAGGATAATAAGATGGAGGGAATACACAATAATCATAATTGTGAATGTTAGTTTGATTTGAACTCAGGTTGTCCTGATCCCAGAGTTGGTTGCTATATTTATTATGTCACCTAGCTATCCCTATTGAATCACTTATGATTACTTTTTCATTTTTACTTTTTCATGCTTATTTTGAGGTTTGGTATGTCAAAATTTCTATTCAGCTCTAGTCTTTTAATCAGGAATGCCTGGAAATGCTTTATTTCCTTAAATATCAGTTTTCCACCTGAAGAATTATACATAATTTTGCTGGGTAGATTATTCTTGACTGTGAACCTAGTTTGCCTTCCAGAATAGCATTCCTTTGAAATGGAAACTATTAAATCTTATGTATCATAATATTTGAATTGTTTCTTTTTGATTACTTGCAATATTATTTCCTTGACCTAGAAGTTCTATAATTTGGCTACAATATTGCTGGGAGTTTTCATTTTGGCATCACTTTCAGGAAGTGCTCAGTAGCTTCTTCTTTGGATCTAAGATATTGGGACAGTTTTCCTTTGTAATTTATTGAAATGTGATGCTTAGGGTACTTTTTTTTTTGATCTTCACATTTCATTCTATTTTTTTTTATTCCTTTGACTTTGTTTTATTGTTTCCTAAAGTCTCAGGGAGTCATTAACTTCCACTTACCCAATTCTAATCTTTAAGGAATTATTTTTTTCAGTGAGTTTTTGTACTACATTTTCCATTTGGACTATTCTGCTTTTAAATAAGTTTTTTCTTCAGTGAGATTCTTGTGCTTCTTTCACCTTTAGGCCAATTCTGTTTTGTTAAGTTGTCAGTTTCTTTATTTTTTGGTGTACCTCTATTTATCAAGCTGTTAATTTTCTTTTCATAATTTTTTTTGCAACATTCTCATCTCATTTGCCAATTTTTCTCTCTACCATTTTATTTCTTTCTTAGAATCTTCTAGGAATTCTTGTTGACCTTGAATAAAATTAGCATTGTTTTCTGAGATTTTACCTTTGAGGAAATGTACCCATTTCCGCATTGATGTCTTTCTTTAAATTTGTCTTGGTTTTCCATACCGTAATAATTTTTTATGGTCAACTTATTTTGTTGTTATTGTTTGTTTACTTAGCCTATATCGTTTTTTAAACTTTATGTCAAAGTTGATTCTAATCATCTCAGGGTGGGGAGGACCTGTGCCAAACTTCAGGTTTTTTCAGAGACAGTTCTGAACCTGCAAGTTTTCAGTGCTTTTAACATTGTGTGATCTGGGGAGAGATATGATCCTTGCTGTCATTGTCTATACTCTAGTTTTTTTATCCAGGAAGTTCTCTACTCCCCTGAAGCCACAAGTGCTAGCCTTCCTGTTGGCTCTAAACTGTGACCAGGTACCCCTTCTCTCCTGTAGCTACAAATACTACTACTTCTCAGTCTTGTGATTTGACCAGATCTCCTGTTTCCTTGTGATTGATTTTTTCCTTGTGCTTCTCTCCTCCCTGGGATTGTGACTAATGATGTCTCTGGGCTGAAAGCTCCTGAAGTCACTGCTACTGGTATCTTGGACATCCCCAAGGCCTAATACTGATGTTCATACTTCATTTCAGGCTAATGCCTACCCTGATCTCTCCTGATGACCTCCTAAATATTCTTATGCTGGAAAAATGTCTCACTCTGATATTTTGTTTACTCTGCCACTTCAAAATTTGATTTGAGGTATTATTTTAAAGTTGTTTGGAGGGGAATGTTGGGAGAATTTGGGAGGAAGTTGTTGATTCTATATTCTGCTATCTTGACTCTGTACTAATGATGATTTAATTGCAAAATTTGACTTTACTCAGTCCTGAAATTTCACCTATTAGCTACATTAAATACTGCTCAGCACCCTCTCCTTCTTTAGATTCTCTCTTCTCTGGGTTTTTTGATGCTTCTCTCCCTGGCTTTTTCTATCTAACCACTCCTTTTCTATTTTCTATTTGTCTTATAATTCATATATTCTTCCCTAATTGTGGGAGTTCTCCAAAGTTCTGTTCTGGACATTTTTTCCATTTCTCATATTATCTCTCAATAACTTCATCGGCACCCATGAATTTAACTTTTAATGTATTCAGATGACTCCCAGACCTACATATCTAATCTTATTCCCTTTCCTGAGTTTAAATTTTGCATCTCCAGTTGACCATTGTACATGAAAGTTGTACATATTGGCTGGAGATTGCAGATATCAATAACCTATCCAAAATTGAATTCTTTATATTTTCCATCAAATACCTATTAAAATGAGCAAAATATATAGGCTTAGAAATGAGCACTAACATATTTTCTCAAGAGCCTAAGCCTAAGACCACTTTTATCTTAAGAATAATGCTTATTTACCTGACAAATTCTTCATCTAGTGACTTGGAGTAAGTTTTCATTGTGCTGGAAGGAGACAGTGGATACAGCTGCTTTTTACCTTTCCCCAATAAGAACTGATCCCACTATTTTCAAAGTAAAGGTAGTCTTAAGCTTAAGTATATTGGTGCTCATTTTCAAATCTACATTTTTCTGATTTTAATGGTAAAATCCTGATAGAAAATGTTCACTGCACACTGTTGAAAATAATGTCCAAATGCAGATTTTTTTTACATAAAGGGAAGACAATATTTTGAACAAGAGTTAAATTGTACTTCATAAACCATTATGTACTGTCTATGCAATTTTCCATATACTTTCATTGTGAAGAAAATCACCTAGGAAATTTAGGAATATAAATTTCAGAAAAGCTATTTCTTAGTATAAAAAGAAAGCTGTAGCTTGGAAAGAATTTACACAATAATCCATATTATGTATTTCTAAAAGATAAGAGATAGCAACAAGCAATAAGTTTTCTTATTGCTAAATATATTGTCAGTCACATAGCTAAATTATTTGCATGATTCTTTGAGAGGGAAAATAATTCTAGATATGTTTGGGTGAAAATAGCATGATCAGATCTGGGATATGTAGGCATAATAAATATGGTACTATGCTAATAAAATGCTTTAAGTAGGCAATATTTTGAATTTAATCAAAACTATTGAACTACTGAAATTAAAAATTGTTGAAATAAAATGATAGAACCATGAAATAGCAAGAATTGCAAGAGACCTCAGAAGTAATCTAATTTAACTTTTACCTAGCTTAAAATCCCATCTACATTATCTCTAACAAGTACCCAATCTTTCCTTGGGGACCTCTATTAAGAATAAATCCACTACTTCCTAAGACAACACATTCCCCTTCTGAATAGATATAATGGTTAGGAAGAAATTCCTATATTGAACAGAAATCTGTCTTTCTGTAGTGTGTTTAAACCCACCTCTAAAGCAAAATGAAACAATTATTCAACATCTTTCTAGAGTTGCAAGGGATCTCAGAGGTCATTTAGTCCAACTCCTTCATTTTATAGTTGAGGAAAATGAGGTTCAAAGAAATTAAGTGATTTCTCCAATCACACAAGAAATAGTCAGAGGAAAGATTTAGTTCAGATTCCAGAGTCTGCTTTTTTCCACTGCATCACTCTTCCTCCAAATATTTTCTCTATGTAAGCCATTTAAAGATTTGAAAACAACTATTATTTCTACCCTATCTTCTCTGAGTCAAATATCCCAAGTTTCTTCAACAAGCTATCACATAAAAATATCTTAAGAATTTTCATTATCTTTATCACCTTCATCTGGACATTTATCCATTGAGCTTCTTGATATGTGTTTTCTAAGACTAACATGAACTTCTTGATATGTACTGTTTATAATACATGTGTATTTTTTAAAAACTTTTTATTTTCAAAAAATATGCGTGCATTATTTTTTAACATTGACAGTTGCATAGCCTTGTGTTCCAAATTTTCCCCTCCTCCCCCACCCTCTTTCCTAGATAGTAAGCAATCCAATATATGCTATACAATATTCAATATATGTAAACATATTTATACAATTATCTTTTTTTATATAATATTATCCCTTGTATTCATTTTTCCAAATTATCCCCCCTCCCTCCCCTTCCCCCCGATGACAGGTAATCACATGCATTTTACATGTGTTACAATATAACCTAGATACAATATATGTGTGTAAATACCATTTTCTTGTTGCACATTAAGTAATACATGTGTATTTTAATCAGTACTATAGAGCAGGACTATTTCCACCCATATTGTGCACACTATTAATCTTTTAATATACCCTAATACAGTCATCTTAGTCTTCTGAGGATATTGTGTTATGCTATTGACTTATATTAAACTTATGTTTCACCCAATCCCTATATAATTTTCAAAATAAATGATATGTACCCATAACTTCTCTCTTGAGGTAATTGGGTAGTACAATGGATAGACCTTGGAGTCAGAGAGACCTTTCTCTTTTTAATCTCTAAATCTGATCCATGATTCATAGATGCATTTAGAAACCTAAATATTCTCCTGTTGATGCTCTGTAACTCTTGAATCTCCCACAAAGCTCCTATTTCTAATATGAGAGATGTCTCTAATTCTTCTTGTGTCCGGATTAGCTCTCTGGAGGATCTTGGTACCATCCTGAGTCCTTAGTCTTAGAAGAGGAGTGAAGAGGCGGGACTCACATGAATGGTCAAACGTGGAGTCTGTTTATTCCAAATTCTCTCATCCTTATATATCCTAATACCCTTACATAATTAAAGCACACTGCATCTGCAGGACCACATAAAGATGTGGACCCAAAGCAGGACCAATTTACTATCGTATGTAGATGATTCTTTGCCATTTGGTATCACTCTGATTTAATTACAACACAGGTTATTACTCCTCCCCTGAGCAATTTAAAAAAAAATGAAGTAGAAAAATAAATGCTTCATTATATGGCCACACAATTTAATCAAATAAATTCCTATATTAGCCATATCTGAAAATATGTTCCTATTTCTGTCTTTTAAGTTTGCTACCTCTCTATCAAGAGGTGGATGGAATGAATATTTTTTATCTTACAATTCTAAATCTATTTTTCTTTGTCATTCTTTCCCTAAATTCTTAAATAAAGTGATTCTTTTTAGATTATTTGCTGTTGTTTTTACTGTTGTTTTTTGGAGACAGTGAATTTATCAATGTTCTGCTCAAATAAGACAGGGTATTGGTCAGGATTTTTCTAGCCATATGTAGATAGTAGATCATATGAAAAAAAGATCTAGAGCTGTTAGTGGAATGAAAGCTTAAAAGGATTTGAAAAGATAATCTGACAACCCAAATAGCTGCTGTGGTCTTGGGCTGAATTAAGAAATGCACAACTTCAAGGAACAAATTGGTGCTAATTTCACTGAGGATAGGTAGGTAGCAGAGTGGATAGAGTTAGCAGAGTGGATAAAGTGCTGAGACTGGAGTTAAAAAGATTTGAATTTTGGCCTCAGATGCTTGATGACCCCAGGAAAGTCATGTGATCCTGTTTGCCTCAGTTCCTCACCTGTAAAATAAGCTGGAGAAGGAAATGGCAAACCACTCTAGTATCTTTACTAAGAAAACCCCAAATGGGGTCATGAAAAGTTGACATGATTGAAATGACTAAACAACAATGACAACATTTGGCTTCAGAAGACACTATTAGGAACTTACATAAAAGACTTGGGAAAATTTTCCTGATAACTTAGAGCTATCCCAAAGTGGAATAAGCTGTTTTGGAAGGTAGTGGATGTGTTCAAGTATAGGCTAGATAATCACTTGGTGAATATTTTGTTGAGGGGGATCTTTTTCAGGATTAAGTTGAACTAGATGAATTTTATGGTCTCTTCCAAAACTAAAATTCTATGATTTTGTAATTTCAATCAACCCACAAGTATTTTTATTATATATTGACTTTTAAAGCTTTTTGTAACTTGGTTCCTTCCTACCTTCTTAGTCTTCTTATATGTTACTCTTCCCCACTCCCCAGTTGTCCTAGCCGTTCCTTGCATAAAAATAAATAAATAAATGAATGAATGAATAAACAAACAAACAAACAAACAAAACAAAACAACAACAAAAAAAAAAAAACAAGCTAAGTTCTCCCACTGCATCCAGGGCCATCTCCAGTTGCCCTAATCTATATCTGGTCACCTAGATGACTCTGGAGGAGAGATTGAGGCTGGTGATTTTGCACAGCCCTCCCTCACTTAAATCCAATTTACTTGTGTGTGTCATGGCATCACCTCCCTGAGATCATAGTCTGCCTAGAGAAGGAAGGACAAACAACAACCACACACACTACTTCCTGACTACAGACATTTTCATGAATTGTCCTCCATGCCTGGAATGCTCTTTTTTCTCTCTGACACCTGGTTTACTTGGCTTCATACAAGTCTCAGCTAAAATTCCATTTTCTGGAAGAAGTCTTTTCCAGTCCTTCTTAATGCTAGTAACTATTGGGGCTTACCTCCAAATTGTTCTGTATGTATCTTGTTTATAGTAAGTGGTAAGATAGTTCACTGAGCTCTATCAATTGAGAAGACCTAAATTCAAATCTAGTCTTAGACACTTACAATTGTGAGACCCTGTCAAGTCATTAACTTCTGCTTTCTTTAATAAGCCAGTCTTGTTTCTTTTCCAAGAAAACCTCATATGAGGAAACAAAGAGTTGAATACGAATTAGAATCAGGAAGCTTTAGACAGACTGCTAGATGATACACTTTATAAAGATGGGTCTGGAGTGAGTCAGAAAGTCCTGAATTTAAATCTAGTCTTAGATACTTACTAGCTATATGACATTAGGCTGTCCTTTAACCTTTACTTTGATCTATAGGACAAGGAAAAGGTAAATTGTTAGAGACTCCCTTCTGAGAATAGCCATGTCAGCTGGTAGGGTGGACCCAGGAGGCAAAAAGGAGCTTGGTCTCTGAGGCAGGAGGTTGGGATGCAACACTAATTCCAGGTGTCTCCCTTCTGCGGATCCACCTACACAGTGCTGAGTGGGCTGGGCATAAGGTAATCCCAGAGGAGAGTAAATATAAATGGCCAGTTTTTGCCATAGGTGAAAGAAAACGATATGGAAAGAAGTAGAGAGAGGCAGAGATGGAGAGAGATTCAGAGAAGGAGAGAGAAGGAGGGAGGGAGAGGGAGAGGGAGAAGGAGAGGAAGAGGGAGAGGGAGAGGAAGAAGGAGAGGGAAAAGGAGAGGGAGAGGGAGAGGAAGAGGGAGAGAGAGAGAGAGAGATGCAGAGACATGCAGAGACATAGTTACACACTCTTGTTTCCCTGCTAATCCCTGCTGAGATTATTAATAAAGAAAGTCTGTTTGGCACTTTAACATGAGCTCATCTCCATTGTCTATTGGTATGTATGGCCCTGGCAATCAGTAACCCCTCAGAGTGGGAGGTTACAAATGGCACCCAAAGAATAAGGACCTCATGAGTTCGGCTGGTACGATCATGGTAGGGAGACGACACCCTAAGACTGATAAAGCAAGCCAAAAATAGATGTGACATCACAGGAAGAGGTAGTGGGGAAAGAAGCAGGAATTAGATTGATATTAGAATGTATGTTACAGAAGGCAGCAAATGAAGAGAGCCAGGAAGCAAGGATTTGGCGTGTTTGATAGCCCACAGAAAAGAACATGGGCCTCATTAGAGTGGAAGAAATTTGGGGAATTGAAAGAAGCAGTTAATACTTACAATGTTAAATCTCTGTAACCTTTCTTTGATTTTGTGGTTCACCTACAGGTGATTGTTGAGAGGTTAGTAGGTAAAAATTTATCTGGAAATTAGCTAAAGAGAACAGTAATGCCCATTGCCAGAAAGCCACGTCCTCCTTAGAAAAGGAGATGATAAAAAGATGTGAGAATGTTGGCTCTAGTGTCTTTTAAAACCTGAGCTCACAAGCTCCTGTGTCCGGGTGCTCTGTTGAACAAGAACCACTGCTTGATAAGGCAGACTCTGAAGGCCTGGGATTAGGCCTGTTGGAAGTCAGTAATCTCTGAGGGAGAGGATACAAGTGAGAATTGCCAGGCCCCCCAAGAGAAGGTTCAACAGCCTTATTGAGAGATGGGAAGGCAGGAATGCCTAATGGGTCAGGGTATAAGTTTTCCCGTGATCATGCCCGGTGACACAGCAGTAGTATATAAGTTAGAGAGCCAGATGGGTGGATGTGGATAAAGTCTTAAAACAGGGCTTTAAACGTCAGAACATTCAAAAGCTTCTTTGAAAGGATGAGGAAGGACATTGGCAAGGCCTAATCTTAGTACTTTGGAGAGGGCCAGGTTATTTATATCTTGCAGGTCTTGATGGGGAAGGCCACTGGATTTCAGAAGGATTCCAGAAATCCCGGCTATTTGACAACCCTGAAATCACCTTAGACTTGATCTTGACATTTGGTACCCGATGCTGCCGCTGCTGCCTATAAATCACTCATCTCCCCTCTTCAGTCTGGACCCCATTAGGTAGGGTCAACATTTGTGCCCTTTGTCAGCCTCAAGAAGTTATAGAAGATGAGACATTCGTCCCTTTGCCACAGATGAATCTTAAACATAACTTTCTTCTCATCCCCTTTATTTCATCTTTGTACTTTCTTTTAACTCTAAGCCCATGTTTTAAATGCAGACATATTTTTATATGTTTAATATCAAAGCTGGTTTTATGAGCAGTCCCTGCTAAACAGAAAGGGGATTATGTTAGACACTTTCATTCTGAGAATTGCCATGTGTGCCATGTCAGCTGGTAGAGTGGACCCAGGAGGTAAAAAGGGGCTTGGCCTCTCAGGCAGGAGGTTGTGTCCTACAGGTGTTAGATCTTTCTTTAGGATGCAGCACTAACTCCAGGTGTCTCCCTTTTATGGATCCACCTTCGCAGTGCTGAGTGGGCTACACACAAGGTAATCCCAGAGGAGAGTAAATATAAATGGCCAGCTTTGCCATAGGCAAAGAAGAAGAATGTAGAGAGATTCAGGGATGCTGAAAGAGAGATAGTTGCTCTTAGTTCTTGTCATCCCTGCTGAGATTACCAATAAAGAAAGGCTATTTGGCACTTTAACATCTGCCTCTTCTCCATCTGGGGATGGATTGGTATATATGGCCCTGGCAATCAGTAATCTCAGAGGTGGGAGGTTACAGTAAATCATTTCAATACCTTCATCAAGAAAATTCTATGAATAATATGGCCCACAAAGAGTTGGACACAACTGAATGACTGAATAAAAATCTGCACATAATCCTTTGTTATTGGGTATTCCATTCTTTGATTGTAAACTTCTTGAGGGCAGGAACTGATTTGTTTTTGTTTTTGTTTCTGTTTGTCTTTCTATTTCCAGAACTGAACACAGTTCGTGTCATACTATAAGTACTTTATAAATCTTCTTCTTGTTTTACTGTTATTGTTCCTGTTGTTGTTAAGCACATATCTACTAGGAACTACGAAAAACGTTAAGAATACAAAGATAAAAATGAAACATCCCCTCCCCCGCAAACACACTTCAAGGACTTATAGTCTATCATTAAAGATGACAGGTATGTGATTCTGAGAAACACAATGACATGAAAATCAAACAATTGAAGCATTTTCTGGGAGAGTCAGCATGATATTGGTAAATAACAAAGAAGATCAATGATTTGAACTTGAATCTAGTTTCTGACATGTATTAACTGTGGGACTTTGAATCAGGAGGTTTACCTCTGCTTCCTTATCTGTTTCCATCTCTGATTCCTTAAGGGATTGGATTGAGTTAAATGATTTTAAATGTTCCTTCTGTTTCTAACATTCTGTGATTTAGGGAATTCAGCTGTGATCTAAAAGTTCATTTTCCTTTGGACATCCCTGTATTTAGGCCAGGTCCATGGAGGGCTAGAGGAAAAGTCTGACATATTTATTATACTCTGTACATTCATCAATGTAGCCTTTAGTTGTTGTTATGCAGTCATATCTAATACTGAATCCCTTTAAGGCTTTCTTGGTAAATATAGGGGAGAGGTTTGTTGTTTCCTTCTTCAGCTCATTTCACAGATGAGGAAATGAAGACAAACAGGTTCAAATAACTTGCCCAGAATCACACAATTAGAAAGTGTCAAACTTAGATTTGAATTCATGAAAATGAGTTTTCCTGACTCTAGGTCCAGTGCTTTATCCACTGTATCATTTTGCAGCCCAATATAGCCATTGGGAATCCTTTAAAAAAAAAAAAAAAAGCTGCAATGATCTAATTTTATCTTTCATGTGGGTTTGTGGTTAAAACTATATAGCTGAAACAAAGCCAGGGTTTGATTATTTAAAGTACAGTCAGACAATATAGATGATTCAATCTAAAACGACCATCTTTTCTTTTCTTGAATTATCTAGATTCACTGTCCCAGATTTACTGGATAAGTGCAAATCTGTGATTCATTCAAATCCATGTAGATTTAATTTATGTCTTCAATACTTAATTCATCCCATTAACTGAATCAGGCTTTCAGCTTTATTTCCCTTCTTGAAACTTAAATTTTATGAACTTTTCAAAAACCCTTTGTTCTATGGAACTGAGAAATTATGTGCTTTAATATTAGTAAAAAAGAGAAGAGAATAAATGGTGGTGAAATTTGGAAAGGGAAAATGTGAATTGGAATTAAAGGGAGGACTAACACTAAGGCATTATTTAAATAGAGTTTGGAGAATTTACCCATTGTAGTGTCCCTTGAAGAACTAAATCTTATGAAAGAAGAAGAAATTATAATCAAATAAATTTAATAGAGCCAAAATGTTAGGGAGAATAATTCTAGAACCAGAATGATCTAGGGATTTTGTCATGTCAGTAATTCAACTTAATAAATGCTTGTTAAGTATCTGTTCTATGCGAGACACTGTGTTAGATCTACAGATACAAAAACAAAATCCAAAGCATACCTACTCTTGAAGTAGTAGGTAGGACAATGCTTCATTCTTGAAGATGACCAGGACATCAGGGAGGTGATGCCATCATATGCAAGTGAATTGTATTTAAATAGCTCTTATTTCTGTTTTGGCCCAAAATCCTGAGAGTTTCCCCTTCCTGATCCCAGATTTATATTTTTTGACTCAGTGTTAAAAAAAAAAAAGCCTCTCTTTGTTTCATTTCCTAGCTAGCCTTAATCACTGAATGGGTAGTTGGCTCAGTCAAACTGAGATCTGTTTAAGACCTTAACTTAAAAAGTTCTTAACTTTAAAAGACCAAGGTCTCGTATTTTATCCAGAGTCATCCCCAATCATCTTGATCTATATCTTGCCACTGGACCCAGATGGTTTCATAAGAGAAAATAAAACTGGTGATCTTGCTCAGCCCCTCCCTCACTCAAATTCAATTCACTTACATGTCATGTCATCACTTCCCTGATGTCATAATTGTCTTTGAGAACAAAGGAGAAACAACAATTACAACAATATGAAAAGAAGACAAAAAAGCTTCTGTAGATGATTTTTGTAGGAGATTTACATCTTCACAGGCACATAATTAATTGAGTACTATACAGAACATCAAATCGCATCATGTATAGTGTTTTTTAAACTGATTTTTATATAAACATTTGATTTGTTTTACCAAAACTCAGTCCTGAAAGTCATCTACAAATAAGGTACTTCCTACACATATACTAAATTTATGCAATCATTATGTTAAAAAACTGGAGTCAATTGAGTGGTGAATGTCAAGCTATTGGGAGATTTTATACATATATTGTGGAACTATAAAAACTACACATAAAATACAGCAAAATATGGATAGCTATTTAAAGTGATATAATATCCAAACAATGTACATATTTATTGCAATTGTATTTTTTATTGTTTTAAGCAAGAACAGAAAGGCAAACTAATTAAGTTTCAGGCTAATTAATAAAATGTCATAGAAAAATTATATAATATTTATGATTTTGGTGATTTGTTTTGCATTTATTAAAGTGTTCAATACAATATGTTTTCTGGTGTTATATGAGATCTTATTTTCTATATTTGATTTGTTGATGGAGTAGTGAGTAAATAGAAATTACCATTAAGACTACTTTACTCTATGTTTATAAATGAGAGAATTTAAGTTTGGTAGTAGCTTGAGGGGAGGCATAGTGACAGAAAGTTTAATTTTTGTTATTTGATTTTTGATTTGAAAAAACAATGTGTTATAAGTAATGGAGAAAGAACCAATAAAGGAGATGGAGAATTAAGGGGAAAAGATAATTGACAGTGCAAAGTTCAAAAGATAGTAAGACAGTATTGAATTAATGATGGAGACAAAGAAGATGGAAAGAAGGATTCTTCCTCTGAGACTGGAAAGATAGAGGAATATGATGACATATTTTGGGTGTTGATATCCTTGCTCTCAACAGTAAAGTCGGAGGGGAGTTCACCTGTTAAGAATAAGGAGAATAGAGCTAGGCTTAATGATTTCATAAGAATAGAAAAGATGCCTTGAATTCAGGAGGACCCGACTTCAAATCTGGTCTCAGACACTTAACACTTCCTAGCTGTGTGACCCTGGGCAAGTCACTTAACCCTAACTGCCTCAGGAAAAAAAAAAGAATAGAAAAGATAAGAAAACCAGTAAGGAATTCAGTAGAGATGCAATAAGAAGTAGATAAATAAGATGATCTGGGTGGTGGGAAGCAGCTGAAATTACATACCATGAGTTTGTTGTAGCATAGCCATTGTCCCAGTTTTTAAAATTCTTCCAACAGAGCTCAGAAAACTTAAGCAAAGAAATATAAAGGCAATGACTGTGTCAGATGGTAGCATTTCTTTTACAGACCTCTGGCACCAATAGATCCTTATAAATGTTTAGTGACTGAATGAGTTTATACTCATCAGAATTACTCCCAGATGAATCCTGAAGGTTCCAGATACTCAGCGACAGAAAAAAAGCAATCATATAACTTATTCCATGCATACAGGTTTACTTGGGGGGTATACTGAAGCTAACTTGAACTAGCTCATGAAAGGTTATTGTCATTTTCAGTCATTCAGTTATTGCATTTCAGATGCAATTGTCATTTGCATCTCACTCATTGGCAAATGTTACAAATAAATCTTTAATTTATTGTTTTGCTAGTTATCTAGATTTAAGAAAGTTATGGAGAAAATGTGCATAATGTAAAATTATTGTGTACATATATATTATGTATGTATATATATACATGTATATATATATATATATATATATATATATATATATATATATATATATACACAAATATAACCATGTATTTATGTATACCCTCATCCCCAAGAATTGATTATTAAAGATTTATTAGCATACCACTGAGTTTACTGACAAAGTTTTATAGTGTTTGTGTTCAGTCATGGAAGTAGGGAGGAAAAAGAAGCATAAACTTTTGAAGTCAGGGTACTTTCTATTTGATTTCTTTTGAATCACAAAGTACTTAACTTCACAATCACATATAGAAATATATCTGTTATCTCCATAAAGTGGGTAGTTCCTCAGTGATCCAGAATTCAAGCCTTCAGTGCCCATTTTATGATTTTTATTCACGTTTTCTCAATATGCTAAAATCCATGAGATCAATGTAGTCCATTTTGTCATGTGACATGTCCGTCTTCTTTTTTCCCTATTTATTTCATGATATTTCTTATACACTACTTCATCTAAGTAATTTCTTATATTGCATTTCAGCCATCTCAAGGCCACCATTGCTTCTCCATTTTCCTTGGGATGATTCTCAACTTCAGTTCATTGGAGACTGGTCTTCCATTAACTTTAAGCCTCATGGCATCAATGATGCACAGGTACATAGGAAGTTTTAATAAGCATTTCTTGATTGGCTAGTTTCTCCTTCATGATCTACTTGCAAGAAGGAGTATTTTTCATTAAGAGCAGCAACGAAAGAGAAATGCAATTTGAGTCCAGACATTTGCTCATTATAATTATAAGAGATCCCATCCTTCAGATATGATATATCAAATAATTATAAAAATAGTGTTTTTCATCACTGGTAATGACCTTGCTTTCCCACATCTTCAATGTAATATGACAGAGTCCTCTTAGACTCTGTGTGATTGAATAGAGGTAAACTACATAGCTTTGTTTATCCTTCCTTAAACTACTCCCAAACAGTAGCTCTTCTTTTGAAAATAAAAACAACTTAAAGAAACACAATTTTAAAAATCAGATTGCTCTCTGCCCAGTGTTATTCTACCTTAAGAACTGCATTTCTCCCTCTTTTCTATTTCTCTCGATGGGATCAATTATCAGACTCATATGAAAGTGGATTAAAGTTTTCAGGAAAGAAGTAACATTCATGAGAAGAAAGAAAATAAATAATTTCCTCTTCTTCAAAGTAGCTTGGAGATTACCAGCTTAGAAAATAGAAAATTTGAGTTCCTATAAATAGAAATTGTCCAATTCAGTACCTAATGGCAGACCTATAATTGAAAGGACAAGAATAATATGCAGAAAATCCAGCATTTTATGTGTAGAGAATATTCTGTGATTTTCATTGATGCTTTGGTAGCATCATTGGTAAAAGTATTAAAATATAATTTTTGTATATTAGTTCTAATGCGTGATGCCCAGTTGAGCATAATCACAATCCAATAAGTTTTACGAAATTTCAAATTCCTTAAAGGCAATGGCCATGTATTTTTCACCCTTGCATTCTACATAATACATTATATCTTGCTCATAACAGGCATTTTACTATAGTTGTTGAATAAATGAGTTTTATTTATTGGGTGAGTGGATGAATGAATGAACTGAAGACAGCTTATTAGAGTGATCCTGGTCTTTCAGGAGTCTCTCAACAGTTAAATCACTATATAGATGCAAAAATAAAAGGGTACATTACAAGAATACCATACTCCTCAACATCTATTGAAAGGGCTTAATTAAATAGTTTAAGTCACTAATTCTTCTTTTTATACAAAAAATTCAAAAGTACCATGACTCTTCAATAACAATATGAATAATAATTGGCACTTACACAATGTTTTGAAGTTTGCCGAACATTTTACATCTGTAATCCAATTTGCATCTCACTACAAGTTTGTAAGGTTATTATTAAACTTATTATTCCACTTTAGTGATAGTAAACTGAAACTCAGAAAACTGTCAGTCAACTAGCACTTATTAAGTACTTATTGTTAGTCACTGTGCTAAGGTTAAATGACATAATCAGATTGATGCAGATAACAAATGCCAGTGGAAGATTTTGAAACCAGATTCCTGGTGCAATGCTTAACCTGACACTGATAGTATCAGTCTGTCTCTCTGGATAAGCTTGAGAACCTGGAAGTCATTTTTCTTTTAGAACCATAATTTCTTAATCAGTTGCCATTGTAAATCTTTACATTGTAGCCCAGAGGAAAATTCAATACTCTTACCTGTTTGGATTACAAGGTGATAACTCAGGTTGTCTAAACAATTCTCTAGCTCAGAATTCACACCTTTGGTTCAGGCTTTTGAAAGGAGTTTGCACCTTTAGACTTCTGGGGGGGAGTTTACATGTTTAAAAGAGTTTGCACCTTTAAGAGGAGCAAGTTCATTGGTTGAAGTATTTCCCGCAGGCCCCTGAGTTCTCACTAGCCCAATCTCTGCTAGGATAAAAGAGGAGGGCAGTCGGGCAAGGAGTCAGTCTATACTGGGAGATTGAATTTAGATGGTGGTCTGGAAGGAGAGTCTAGACTGGGAGAAGAACAAGATTTCCTGGGAGAACTTCAGGGAAGCTTAAGGAGATTTAGAGCCAGGATTCAGGAGGAAGAGGATTCAAGATTCTACCTTCGCTCTGGCTGGAGGCTCCAGAAGCTTCCCAAGAAACCTGCTCACAGAGGAAAAGATTTACAGAAAAGAGATCTCCTCCCAGAGAGGGACTATAATTGAAGAGACGACAGGACCTTTACACTTATCTATAGAAATAATCTTCCAGGTTCATGTCAGAAATAATTCAGCAATGACAAATTGAATACTGAATAATCATGTGTCATCAGACCAGCATAAAATTTCTACTTTAGCATTCAAATTTAATCACCAATCTGAGATAAATTTTCTAATTTTCATAGCCCAGTTCTTTTTAATGAGGTTAAAACACTTGTAGGTTTTCTTGATGATCAACTATTACCTTTATCTGATTGCAATTTCTATGACTAATGAACATTAGTGATTAGTGACCTTCTCATTTGTGGCTCCAAAAAGCTGAAAAATAGACGATGATCACAACCCAGTAAAATCATCTTGATATGGGCTAATAGGAGCTGACCCACACTGAGGATAATTGACAGGCCTCAAACCAGATGGTAATTTAGGAGACTGTCTATTCCATACATTTGAAGATTTCTCTGTTGGAATGGGCTAGTGCCCAACTCTTCCCCTTCATTTGTTGTTGTTCAGTCATTTTAGTCATGTCTAACTCATGACTCCATTTTGATTTTTCTTGGCAAAGGTATAGAGAAAACAATTATTGCCTTTGTCAAAAACTGTCAAAGGTCTGGAATTGTGAGGACTGAGAAAAGGCCATTATATTCGGTAATTAAGAGATCATGAGTAATTTAGGAGCAGTCAGTTCCAGGTAAGTTCCTAGTACCATATAGTGTGATGTCAAATTCTGCATACTTACTCAGTTCTGTGCAAACTCAATTATAAGAGAATACAAAAAAAATAATATTTAAGTATCACAAAAGAAACAGAAAGCCCAAAACATTCCATTTAGAGACAATCTTTTATTTTTTGTTATTTTTTCTCCGATGTGGAAACACTCCCACTCTCTTCCAAATTCATGTAGTTAACATTGCAAAAGCAGAAGATATTTTTTAAAAATGCCCAACACATAATCCATTCACTCATTCATTTGATCAATATTCAACTAATATAATTCTATAATAAAGAACAATGTATTTTTTCATTATTGCTTGAGGGCCTTGAACCTTCTTAGGCTTCAGTTAGCATACCTATTTACATTCTGCCTTGTACCATAGATAAAATGTTATCTGCTCTTAAATTATAAGCTTCTTTGTGGCTAAGACTTATCTTTATAACTCTAAGTGTACCAGCACAGTGCATTGCATCTCAATAAATATTAATTTAAAAATAACTAATGAGAGGATTAAAATGATCTCATCTACAATAAAAGAGACTGAGACAGAGTTCTGAGCCAATTGTACTTTCTAGGGGAGTCCATGGTCCTCTGTATTTCAGATCTTCCTTATGATCTCAGATCTCTCCTTCCAAAGCCCTATTTTTATAGGGCTCAATCTCTAGTTATTACGGACCAACTATACTTAAATATACGATCATTCTATTGATTGATAGGATCTAAAATAAGCAAAATAATCTATCAGCAGGATCATAAGTTAGATAAAGTAAGGAATATCTCCACACAAGAGACAGACTTCTCTTTAATTTAGGTAGGAGGAAATGGTACAAGCTGCTGCAGTTAATGACCTAACAGGTCATAAAACGGTCCCATGGTCCCCATTGGACAAGGGATTGATCTGGAGGTATAAAAATATTTTGAAAGAATTTCTTTTTCTACATACTATTTTATTAATTTATATAACCATCAAATACAAAATATCAAAATTTTGGCATGTCTAAGAGTTACACAAACAATATAATCTTATAGTAAATTAACTCACTATTCTAAAGATTTGATTATATTATATATCCTTTGCATCTATTTGATAGTATTCTAACCATAACAAGGAGAACATATATAACAGATTTTTCTTGTAAATCTCAAAATTCATGTAATTATAACAGAGTTTTAGTCTATTTGACTTTTTAAAAAAATCTAGTCCTATGTTTACATCAATATATGAAACTCTTGGTGATGCAGGCGTAGCCCCCTTTAAGATTCCTTGTCTGATCTATCTTTGGAACTGATCTTTGATTTACAAGATCTGGTCAAAACCCCAAGGGGAGAGATCAGTATCTGAGCCAGTTTGGGCTTGTACCCAACCCCCAACTATCTGCTCAGGTTTCCCCAAAACAGTTTCTTCCTTATCTGAAAAGCCCACCAAAAATCTGGTCTTCCAGGAATCAACATGAGCTCCACCCATATGCTTCTTCAAGCAGATAAAGGCAGTAAAGGTGGAGTCATCTTATGTCAGAAAGTTGAAAGATGCCAGCAAAGATGCTTTGCATCAGAGACTCTCTGTCCCGCCACTTTCGGCGTATATCTTCCTCTATCTAATGCCTTTTACTAACCAGACTTAACCTTGCTTCCAAACCTGGCAATAAACTTTGTTTTTACCCATCTAGATTTTCGGCCTGTAAATTCATTTAGAGGGGACTCTCACCACCACTAGACCTGATTTAACTTTGTATCCTTGTGCTGAATCCTAAGGGGTTGCAGGGGAGCTCCATGTGACTCTCTGTACCCCGAATCCTGCCACTAGACCTCAATTAATCCTATTGAGGTATATACCTCATTATTAGGTATTTACCTCAATTATTTGGTTCCCTGTTATCTCATCATTGGTATGTAAATTCTCTCCACTGATGCAGATCTACAACTGTCATTTATAAAGAGAATTGCTTAGGCCACTTAGGACACTGAGAGATTAACAAGGCTTGCTTATGATCACATGCTAATATAGGTCAGAGATAGGATTTGAAGGTCTTCCTGATTTCAAGACCAATCCTCTATCCATTATATTCTGTCAATCATATTTGGTTTTACCATATATTATGTATTAATTAATAGACATATATGTTTAAATTTTTAAAGTAAAATATAATGTTTTGGAGGATTTTCCATGTAGTTGAATCATCTTTGCCATATTGGACTTGGTCACCAAACAAGGCAACACAAGGGTGGAGAGCTTTTATTTAACTTCATATAGTTAAGCAAATTATCTTAAAATCTTTAGCTCACAGATCTAGGGACTTATATACAGAACTTTGATATGATTCTATCAAATTGATTAACACTATTTGGAATAGAGTAGAGGACCAAATGAATCACCTCTCACACTAAACTATTAGGTTAAAGTATGACTTTTCATTCTCTTCATCCCAAAGCTCCAAAGCTCTGATACTTACAACTATGTGTGTACCAAAATATCACCCCCCAAGAACAATAGGATTATGCCTGTTAGATGATGCTTCACTAAGACTCTGAATGCTAGACTTAGAGGCAACGTGAGCGTGACACTTACTAATTATATGACTATGGTAAAATCACCAAATTTATTTGTGTCTTAAATTGCTTGTTTGCAATATGAAGCTATTAATTGGTAAGTAACTACCTAATCAAGCTATTGAAAGGATTAAACACGAAAACCTAGTTATCTATATTGGAGTCTGAGAACCTGGGTTCAAATCTCAGTTTTGATATTTACTATCTGTGTGATCTTGGAGAAGTCACGTAACTTTGGGGAACCCATGTTCCCCAAGTGAGAAGGTTGTACTCAATGGCCTTTAAGATTCTTCCCACTAAACTTATAACCATATGAAAATTTTAAAGTATAATATAAATGCCACTTACTATTATCATAATTGGGTTATTTGACAATAATTTGATGAGTCAACCCTTTTATCAATAAGGTACAATATGAAGCCAACTAGTAAGATATTCATAGAATCTTATATCTGGAACAGACCTATAATAATTACAAAATTAGAACCTGGTTTCCCCAAGTCTATTATTTAAATAAAAGACATAACAGATCCTGCTAGATTAAAAGAAAAGCTTCAATTACATGATGAGTAGAGTACTAGAACACCTGGGTTCAAATCTTTCCTCTGATACTTGCAACATGGGTTACCGAAACCCCATGTACTTCAAGCCGCCACCTAGCAATCATAGATTGTTAAAATCTTCATTGTAAAAGGAGTCCCCACACTAGGAATTTTCACCTTTCAAGATAATTTGAATCCTTAACCTATTTGCATAATCATAAATTCCTTTTATGTATGATCTTATTTCATAGATTTAAAAAAAACTAAAGATTGAACAAATATAAGTGACATGATTAAGGTCACACAGTTTGCAAATAGTGGAATCAGAATTGGAACTCATTTCTTTTCTCCAAGATCACTGTTTTGTTTATCAATCATGCTATTTGAAGACTGATATCTTGGGAAATTTTAAGTGCATTTAGAAGGCGAGTTAAAAATATTATTTAGTGAAAAGAACATTGGACCAGAAGTCAGAGGACTGAAACATAGGTATTAGGTATTTTCCACAAACATATGCTTTGTGAGTTTCTTCATTGACAAAGCAAGATAAAGATGTATTCAAATCTGGCCTCAGAGAATTACTAATTGTGTAAACTTGGGCAAATAGATTAGTTGGTACATCATTTTCTTCATCTATAAAACAGGGATCATCATTGTACCAACCTTCCAGGGTTGTTGTGAGCATCAAATGGGATAATATTGTAAGGCACTTAGCACAGAGCCTGGCACATATCATGTATCATATAAATGCTACCTACTATTATTCTCATCATTCATATTATCAAACATACACACAAACACATACATATACACAAAGAGAATGTTATGATAAACTAACATTTCAATTGATATGATGTATAATATTTCCAAATTGTTATATTTCATACTTTGAATAATGTTAGTAAAAAGAAAAAAGTAGACAAAAAAAGTAGCCTGGATCCTATATATGGCATCTTGTTTGCTAGTCCCAACACTTGAAAACAGTCATTTGGACTTGTGAGTTTAGGGCCTTCATGAAATTTCATCATAATACTTTAATATAGTCTTATTTTGAGATATCTTAATCTAGACCAGTAATTCTCAAAGGAATGCCACACCTTACTAGTATGGTACAAATTTCACTAAATGAGCCATGTAATTATGTTATTTCAGATATTTAAGAGAAAAAATAATTTGATATGTTTTTACTTGTCTAGCATATGTAGTCTGGAAATTATACTATTCAGAAAAAAATTACTTCAATCTGTGAACTAACCTTGAAATATATCACTGGACCAGAAGTCAGAGGACTGAAGCTGAAGTATTAGGTCTTTTCACAAACATATACTTTGTGAGTTTCCTCATTGACAAAGAAAGATAAAGCTGAATTCAAATCTGGGTAGAATTGAGCTTGGAGTTAGGAAGATCTGAGTTTGAATTCTGACTCAGATACCTGCTAGTTGTGTGACCATGGGCAAGCCATTTAATGTCTATCTGCTTTCATTTCCTTAATTCTAAAGTGGACGTTTATCAATCATGCTGTTTCAAGTCTAATGGCTTGGGAAATTGTAACTAAATTAGCTAGTGCCTTACTTTCCTCATGTGTAAAATGGGGATAATCATTGTACCTATCTCCCAGGGTTATTGTGGAGATCAAATTATTTACCAAGCCTTAAAACACTATAAAAGTGCTGGTGATTGTTTTTAGCTCCTGCCTTAACTCTTCCAACTTTACCACACTGTTTCCAATAGTTTCAGTTCCTCATAGCGAAGTATGCAATGCCATGACAAAAAAAAAATTAGTTTGATAACTGCTGAACTGGACCATTTGATATGAAGTATTGTGTGTTCATTCATTCATCCTACAGACATTTATAAAATATCTTCTCTAATCAGTGGGCCCTTGTGCACTGAGGCTGCATGATTTCTGAGAGGATAGTCTCAATATATGCCTCAGAGAAGTCAGAGAGCAAAGGGAGCATCTATGAAGAAGAAAAGTAATTCAAAAAGATGTCAAGAACATAGAAAGGGAAGCAAAAGAGGCTTTATTGAGATCCCAAAGGATAGAGCAACTTGATTATGAATCAAAATTTTGTATTCCAAGTACTCATATCCCCTAAGTGCCTTACAATATTATCCCATTTGATGCTCACAACAACCCTGGAAGGTTGGTACAATGATGATCCCTGTTTTATAGATGAAGAAAAAGTGGTTCCCATTTTGTTAAGACAAAGACAAATGCCATTGTGTTTTGGGATTAATTTCAAGGCATAGAGTGGATATTGTCAAGATGTACTTCTAAAACAAGATATGTCATTGTTTGGAATTTTTATGATAAAGAAAATCAAGCTGCTATTATTTTCTGAAGGTTAGCAGAGTATAAGTATCTCATTCTGCTCAGTCCTATCTGTCAAGACAGTACTTTGGACTGATTTATTTCATCTCTACTGTTCTTCAGAAGGATTAATAGATCAAGGAGGAAAAGGAAACCATAGGCACATTAGAAGCATCATTACTTCTCTTGCAGAGTTCTTGAGAGGATCAAATGAGATAGTGGAGGTGGAAAGTACTTTGGGGCTATTATCGCACTCCACAAATGTGAAATATTATTATGATTCTCCTATTAAGTTTGTTCTTGGATGCCTCATCCTGATGTGAAGGTGACCCTGTATATACACAGACTACACCAATGAAACATAGCTGGGCTAAAGGATTCAAGGACATGCTGTTGTCTTAAGATCATCCTACTCAGGGGCAAAAAACCAGGTATTCATTCTTTGGCCATGGCCTTTCATGAAATGTGGAGTTCAGCTCAAACATTATATCCTCCATTAGATATTTCTTATGCTCCCAGATTTTAATGCTTCTCCATGTTCCCCAAATGACTTTATATTTACTTTGTATATATTTAGTATTTATTCATATGGGTTTCCTCAAATTGGATATAAACTATTCTGGACAATAAAGACAATTTCATTTTTGTTTATAGATCCTAAACAGGATGACTGCCACAGACTAGGACGTTAATTGATGTTTATTGTTTGGTTGATTTATGTTGAATGAAAAAGTTCCCTTACTCATAAATTTTGTTCTTCCCCACTAAAGCACAATGGTTTCTTATTATTTCCAACATCAAATAACATTACATATTGATCCCTTCTCTCCCTTCTTCCCTCCTTGATTCCTTTTCCCTTCTTTCGTTCCCTCCCTCATTTCTTCCTATCTCCCTTTCTTCCTCCCTCTCTCCTTTCCTTCCTCCTCATCTTCCTTCCCTTCCTTCTTTTCTCCATTCTTTCTCTTCCTCCCTCTTTTCCTTCCTCTCTCCCTTGCTCCTTTCCTTCCTTTCTTTCTTTCCTTCCCTCACTCCTTTCTTATTTTCTTCTTTCTTAATTTCTTTTCTTCCTCCATCCCTTTTTCTTTCCTTCTCCTTTCCTCCTTGCTTCCTTATTTCCTTTCTTTTTTTCCTTCCTCCCTACTTTCTTCCCTCTTTTTTTCCTTCCCTTCCTTTATTCCTTCCCCCTTCCTTTCCTTCCTTCCTCCCTTCTTTGACTCCTCCCTTCCTTCTTTCCCTTTTTCCTTCCTTTCTTCATTCCTACCATATAATGCAGCTGCAATGATCTTATTATAATGCATGTTGTAAATCTATATAGAAGGCGAGAATTCGAGCCTGTTGAAGGTAGGGGTTGTCCCCCCTTATGATCCCTAGAACTTAGCATAGTGCATGGCATCTAATAAGTGCTTAATACATACTTATTGTAGATGATGATGATGATAGATTTTTTTTTCTCAATAGTATTTTATTTTCCTAAATACATGTAAAGGTAGTTTTCAACTACCCTTTTTTGGTAAGTTTTTGAGTTCAAAATTCTTTCTCCCTTCCTTCTTTACTTTCCCTCTCTCAAGACAGCAAGTAATCTGATATAGATTATACATGTACACCTCTTTTAGATACATTTTCATATTTGTCATGTTGTGTAAGAAAAATCAGACCACAAGAAAAAAGGGCAAATTTTTAAAAAGGTGAAATAATATACTTTGGTCCACATTCAGTCTTTGTAGTTAGTTCTCTCTCTGGATGGAGATGGTATTTTCCATCTGAAATCTATAGTAATTGTTTGGATCACAACATTTCTCAGAAAAGTGAAATCCATCATAGTCAATCATTATACAGTGCTGCTATTACTATGCTGTTCTCCTGGTTGTGCTCACTTCACTCAGCATCAGTTCATGTAAGTCTTTCCAAACTTTTCTGAAATCAACCTGTCATCATTTTTTCAAGAACAATAATATTATATTATATTCATATGCCATAACTTATTCATTGATGAGCATCAACTTTCAGTTCCTTGACACTATAAAAATAGCTGCTACAAACATTTTTGCACATATGAGTCCTTTTCTATTTTTTATTATTTCTTTTTTTCCTGAGGCTGGGGTTAAGTGACTTGCCCAGGGTCACACAACTAGGAATTGTTAAGTATCTGAGACCAGATTTGAACTCGGGTCCTCCTGAATTCAAGGCTGGTGCTCTATCCACTGTGCCATCTAGCTGCCCCCCTTTTATTATTTCTTAATATAGACCAAATAATGACACTGTTGGATCAAAAGTATGAAGTTTTTTTGTTTGTTTGTTTTTGTTTGCTTGTTTATTTGTTTGTTTTTTTATAGCTTTTTATTTACAAGATATATGCATGGGTAATTTTTCAGCATTGACAATTACAAAACCTTTTGTTCCAATTTTTCCCCTCCTTCTCTCCACTCCCTCCTCCAGATGGCAGGTAGACCAATAAATGTTAAGTATGTTAAAGCAAGGGTTCTCAAACTACAGCCTGTGGACCAGATGCGGCCTGCTGAGGACATTTATGCGGCCGGCCAGGTTATGCCAAATGTGCTGAGGGGCAGAGACAGAGTGTGAGTTTTTGTTTTTACCATAGTCCAGCCCTCCAACAGTCTGAGAGACAGTGAACTGGCCCCCTATTTAAAAAGTTTGAGGACCACTATGTTAAAGTATATACATGTCCATATAGTTATTTTGCTGCACAAAAATGGTATGATGTATAATAGTCCTTTGTGCATAGTTCAAAATTGCTCTTTAGAATGGTTGGGTCATTTCACAATTCCATCAACAATGCATTTAGTAACCCAGTTTTCCCCCATCCCCTCCAATATTTAGATCATGATAGATTTTGTAAAATTTTGGTGAAACTAGTGATGGATGAACATGAACAATGTATGAAGTAGAGGACAAAAATTTATCACTTTTAGGTTGTTTCAATAGGCATAGAATAATGTATACTTATGGATAACTGTCAGCTCCATATCTGCCTTGGTCTTCCCAGACCACATTCCTACTTCTCTATGTGCAAACAAGTCTTGTGCATGTTTTTGAAGCTTCTCTGCCTAAATTTCCACATGAGATGCTACCATGCCATCTTTTTCCTGCTCAAGATCTTCATTGTGATGCCTCCCTCATTGGCATCAAAGTTTATCTGTAATCCCTCCATCCCATTCTTATGGGATTGGTAAAATGTAGTAGATATTAATACAATAACTTAACCCATATGCATATGTTAAGCAGCTAATTGCAATGTATCAGGGAACATAATATCTCTATTGAACTAGAAATACTGGCCATTATAGCCAGATAACTGTAGAGGATATTCAGGTAAAAGGAGCCTTGTAGTCATATAGCTTGGTTTGTTAGGAAAAAGCAGTTTCAGGAAGTTCAACTTTGTCAGAGAAGATAACCAATACAAAGATATTGGACAACCCACATATCAAAAAAGCACTATTTCTAGTTGTGCTAGGTTCTAAAAATAGAAATTATGTCTACTAACTAGTAAGTCTTAATAAGTCTGCTTAAAATTCATAAATGTATTTAATAAGTCTACTAGGCAAAGCAATATTAATTACCCATATATTGATCCTCCCATTTTCATTCCTACCACATATGGTATGATGAGAAAACACTGTGTTTGGAGTGAAATGACCTGGATTTGATTTCTGGATCTTCTATTTAAAATAAATGTGACTGTGGTTAAATCATTTAACCTAATTGTTTCTCAGTTTGTTTGTTTGTTTGTTTGCTTGTTTATGAATTATAAAATTAGAAGATTGAACTAGGTGACTTTTGGGAACCCTTTTAGTTCAAAATCATTTTCTGTGAGTGACAGTAATACACAGTTGAAATAATATATTAGGGGTGGAAGAGATATTAGATATCATCGAGGATAGCCCTGCCTTTGTGGAGATGAATAAAACTCCTGAATCCCAGAAAGATTAATTGTGGAGGCAGCTAAATGGTACAATGAATAAAGCATTGGACCTAGACTCAGGACACTTAACTAACTCTGTGACACTGGACAAGTCACTTAACCTGTCTCCGTTTCCTCTGTAGTGAAATGGACATAATAATAATCTATTCCCTAGGATTGCTGTGAAAAAATAAATGAGATAATATTTGTAAAAAAAAAATTCCTAGCAGATAGTAGGCACTCAATATTTGTATATTTTCTTCTCCTCCCTGCTCCTCTTGTCCAAGTAAACTTAAATATTCCAAATTATAAATAGTAGAGTTGGAGTTTAGATCTAATAAATTGAAAGGTACCAGATGAGCAATTTGTTTTCTTTAAAGCAGACAATATAACATGTAGGAACTACTTTCAAAGTTATTGGTTTCAGAGCTTCTTACACACTATTCTGAAAATCTTCAATAAAGACAAAGCTTCCTCTCATGTTCTCTTGGAGGGATATTTAAATTTTGGAAGCAGCCAAAAGTTATTAAGAATCAATTCTGGGGGCAGAGCCAAGACGGTGGAGAGGACACATGGTTCTTTCTGACCTCTTCCCACAACCCTCAGACTAATTAGCAAACCCAGCCTCTAAATTAGTTCTGGACTGGCAGAACCCACAAATATTGGTAGTGTAACAAATTGCCAGCAAAAGATAATTTTGAAGATCTTCAGGAAAGGTCTGTTTCAATTGGACACAGAGGGAAACGGCCCAAGCACAAGGAGGCAATGAAAAGACCTGGGGTGGTGTGGGCTTTGCATGCTGGAAAATCTACAGGGAGGAATCAACAGCAGTGTTGATTACTCTGTCCTGATTGCAAGCCAATAGATCAGCAGAGAAGTTATAAAACATCCAACACAAACACAAAAGGTAAATAGTGAACCCAAAATACAAGGATTTAATGAGATCTGGACACCCCCACCCATAACTGGAAGTCAGTGCAACCACTTGTACAGGAATCTTAGATAATGTCCCTTGCCCTAAAAGCAGATCTCAATTTAAAAAAATGAGTAAAAAAGCAAAAAGAACTCTGACCATAGATAGTTTTCATAGTGAAAGAAAAGATTTCAAACCCTGAGGAGACTAAAAGCAGATTGTCTCCAGATGAAACCCCAAACAATGATATAAATTGATCCCCATCATACAAGGCTCTCCTAGAAGAAATTTAAAAAGATCTTAAAAGACAGCTAGAAGAAAAATGGGGAAAGGAAATGAGAATTTTGCAAGAGGAAAAGGAAACAGAAATTATCTGAAGAAAATTCATTACAAAATAAATAATGAAATGAAAAAGCATAAAACTCATTAAAAAATAGATTTGACAAAATGAAAAAAAGAAAACAACTCCCTGAAAAACAGAATTTATGAAATGGAAAAAGAAAATAACTTATTAAAAAACAAATTTGTGAAATGGAAAAAAAAATCCACAGAACAAAACCACTCATTTAAAAATTCATTTGGACAAATACAAAAAAAACCTAAAAAAAGTAAATTTAAAAAATAATTCACTAAAAATCAGAACTGAACGAATGGAAATGAATGACTCAATGAGACATTAAGAATCAGTCAAGCAAAACCAAAAAAATAAAAAAATAGAAGAAAATGTAAAATACTTATTAGGGAAAACAACTGACCTGGAAAATAGATTTAGGAGAGACAATCTAAGAATTATTGTACTTCCTGAAAACCATGATAAAAAAAAAAAAAAAAAAAAAAAAAAAGCCTAGACACTATTTTTCAGGAAATCAAAGAGAACTGCCCTAATATCATAGAATCAGAAGGTTAAAAATAGCTGTTGAAAGAATTCATTGAACACCTCCTGAAAGAGATCCCAAAATTAAAACTGCAAGGAATATCATGGCTAAATTTCAGAACTATCAGACCAAGGCAAAAATATTGCAAGCAGCCAGGAAAAAAAAATTCAAATACTGAAAAGCCAAAAAGGATACCCAGGACCTAGCAGCTTGTACCTTAAAGGATCAAAGGGCCTGGAATCTGCTACTCCAAAAGGAAAAAAAAAAAACAAACTTGGAATACAGCCAAGAGTAAACTACTCTGCTAAATTAAGCATTTTCTTTCAGAGAAAAAGATGGACATTCAACAAAACAGGTTAATTCTATTTATTTGTAATGAAAAGAGCTGGACAAAAATATTTGACCTCCAAATATAGAACTCAAGAGAAGCATAAAAAGGTAAAGAGAAAAAAACTTGAGAACTGTATCTCTGTTATGGGTATACATAAAGAATGCATATGTAATTTGATTTTACTGTTATAATATGAAAAAAGAAACTATAGGTGGAAAGGGGATTGAACCCAAAAAAAGGGGGGAAAGTGGAGGTAAAATAAGGGAAATTACACCTCATGAAGAGACAAAGAAAATCTATTATAATTATAATTGAGGGAAAGGAGGGAGTATGTGAATCTTACTCTCATCAGATTTGGCTCAAAGAGAGAATATTAGACATATTTATTTTCCCAGAGAAACTTCTCTTACCTTTTCGGAAAGTATGAGGGAAAGGGGGAAAAAGGAATCAGTAGACTAATCAAAGGGAAAACAGAAATAGTAGAGGAAAGGTATAAGAAAGGGGATAAAAATTCACTATTAGACAAAAAGTGCTGAGAAAATTGAAACTGCTATTGCAGAAACAAGGCATTGACCCACACCTAACACCATATACCAAGATAAGGTTGAAATGAGTTCATGATCTAGACATAAAGAATGATACTATAAACAAATTAGAAGAACATAGGATAGTTTACCTCTCAGATATGTGGAGTAGGAAGGAATTTGTGACCAAAGAAGAACTGAATATCATTATTGATCACAAAATAGATCATTTTGATTATATTAAGTTAAATAGTTTTTGTATAAACAAAATTAATGCAGATAATATTAGAAGGGAAGCAATAAATTGGGAAAACATTTTTATATTCAAAGTTTCTGATAAAGTTCTCATTTCCAAAATATATAGAGAATTGACTCAAATTTATAAGAATTCAAGCCAGTCTCCAATTGATAAATGGTCAAAGGATATGAACCGATAATTTTCAGATGAAGAAATTGAAACTATTTCTAGTCATTTGAAAAGATGCTCTAAATCAGTATTGATCAGAGAAAGGCAAATTAAGACAACTCTGAGATACCACTACACACCTCTCAGATGAGCTAAGATGACAGGAAAAGATTATGAAGAATGTTGGAGGGGATTGGGAAACAGGGACACTGATACATTGTTAGTGGAATTGTAAATGGATCCAACATTCTGGAGAGCAATTTGGAATTATGTCCAAAAAGTTATCAAACTGTGCATACCCTTTGATCCAGCAGTGTTACTACTAGGTTTATATCTCAAAGAGATCTTAAAGGAGGGAAAGAGCCCCACATGTGCAAAAATGTGGCAGCCCTTTTTGTAGTGGCAAGAAACTGGAAACTGAATGGATGCCCATCAATTGGAGAATAGCTGAATAAATTATGATATATGAATGTTATGGAATATTATTGTTCTGTAATAAATGAACAGCATGATGATTTCAGAAAGATCTGGAAAGACTTACATGAACTGATACTAAGTAAAATGAGCAGAACCAGAAGATCATTATACACGGCAACAACAAAATTATATGATGATCATTATACATGGCAACAACAAAATTATATGATGATCAATTCTGATGGATGTGGCTCTCTTCAAAAATGAGATGATTCACACCAATTCCAATTGTTCAATGATGAAAAGAGCCATCTATACCCAGAAAGAAGACTGTGGGAAGTGAATATGGTTCACAACATAGCATTTCACTCTTTTTGTTGTTGTTTGCTTGCATTTTATTTTACTTTTCTTTTTTTACTAGTTTGATTTATTTTTTCTTGTGCAGTGTGATAATTGTATAAATATATATGCATATATTGGACTTAACATATATTTCTTCCATGTATAGCATAGATTGGACTACTTGCCATCTAGGAGAGTATGTAGGGGAAGGGGGGAAATTGGAACATAAGGTTTTGCAAGGGCTAATGTTGAAAATTATCCATGCATATGTTTTGAGAAATAAAAAGTTTTAATAATAAAAAAAGAATCAGTTTTGCCCAACTATGTGGGTGATTCAACCTGAGTCATGAAATATCACACAAAAGAAATAAAAAAAAAATAAAAACCTAGAATTGGAGTAAGGAGAACTGAATTGGAGTCCACATTCTAATATTTACTACCTGGATGACTTAGAACAAGTTAGAGAATCAAAGATTTAAGACTGAATGGAGTCTTTGATTTTTTTTTTTCAAATTTTGAAATGATCTTTCTTTCCCCCTATCCAAAGAACATTTCCATATGCACAGAAGAGCATAAAGAGAAGATTGCATATGAAACCATGAATTTCTACTTCATACTGCTTGCGATTTTTTAGAGTGTATGACAAATTACTTTCATTACTTTCAAATCTATCCTGTGTATCTGTGCTTATTTATGAATTTATTTTTGTTTACTTCTGTGAATAATTTTTTTCTCTTGTCCTTCTATTTTTGTTCTAGTTAACCTTGTCTATCCATTCCAATTAAAAAAAAAAACAAAGATAACAAAACAAGACAAATCCTTGTAATTGATAATCATAATCAAGCAAATTACACACACACAATGGCTATATACTAAAATGTTGGTCTTTCTACACGTTGATTCAATCACCTCTCCTGAGGAGTTTGGTAATATATTTGATTATTAGACTTTAAGAGACATGGTTGATCATTTCATGCTTACGTTTTTCAAAGTTGTTTTTCTTTACAATGCTGTGATGCTAACATACATTGTTCTTTTGGGTCTACTCATTTCTTTTGGTATTCTAAATTCTGTACAATTATTTCTTTAATAATTTCTAAGGGCATAATAGTACTTTGTTACATTGCTCTAATACATTTTGTTTAGCCATTTCTCAATTGCTGGGAACTTTCATATATTTTAGTCCTTTGTTTTCCTCCTCTTTTAATCCTACTTTCAGCATTGTGAAGTTTGTGAATATTCCCTTAAGGTAATTCCCAACTTAAGGTATTTCCTTAGAAGTCTATTTTTGTGCATGTACAATCTTTAGATGAATGAGATTCCATTTGATGTCCATTTCCTTCACCCTTTCATCCATGTCATATATTTTCTTATGCATCCCCAATAGGAGAAATTGCAAATTCCACTCTTTTTGATAGTACTATATTCCTCTTTCTTACCTCCTCTTCTCTTTTCCTTCTTCAAAACCTACAAAAGAACTCATCCACTCTTTGGACTTCTGTTTTTCTTTAATTCCCTTAATATCTTCCAAAGGCATTAAGGTTCTGAATTGACACACCTGTTTTGTCTTCCCCTATTTAAGATGTCAGTGTCATATTATTAAATGGCTTTTCCCAAGTCAAATAAGTCTTATCTTTCTAGGTTTCTCTGGACATTTTTTCATTTCCTATTCAACTCTTGTCTTTTAATAAGAAATGCTTGAAAATTCTCCATTCCATATTTTACCCATTGTAGGATTTTACTCAGCATTTCAAGGTAAGTTATTCTTGGTTATAAGTCTACATATTTGGTCTTTTGGAACATTAGATTCTGAGATCTTTCATTTTTAGTAGAAGTTGATAGGTCTTTTGTAATGTGGACTGTGGTACCTTAGTACTTGAACTGTTTCTTTCTGATTATTAGTAGTATATTTTCTTTGACAGGTTATGACATTCCTAGCACTTTTCTTTTGGGTATTTCTTTCAAAAAGTAATTGATGTATTGCTTCTTTCTCATCTTTACAATTTTATTTTAATAAATCTGGTAGTTTTCATTTGTGATTTCTTGAAATATGGTATCAAAGCTTTTTTTCTTAAAGCACAATTTTCTGGAAGTTCAGTGATTCCTAAAGTATCATCCTTGACCTATTTTCTACATTAGTGGTTTTTAGTAGCAGATGTAGCATATTTTCATGTATTTTCAATTTCATTTTAACATTTCCTTATGTCTCATTGATTTGTGTTTGTTTTAGTTTTCAGGAAATCTGACACTTAAGTAAGAGCACTTTTTTGGAAACTATTTATTTTCTTTTCAATTATTCCCTCACAAACTTTTTATAAACCTTTTTCAGTTTTTTTTTCTAGCTATTTTTTGTAATACTTGTGAAACACCATTTTTTTTCTTTGAATCTATGTTTACAGTTGTTTTAGAATTCCTTCCTTTTGGGAGAAGCTCTTGATTTTAAATAATTACTGATACTTCTGTGGTTTCCTATTTTCCTCGTTAGTTACTGAATTAGAATTTGTTGAGCTGGATGTTTTCTTGTTTTCTTGTTCTGATGCTGGCCCTACTACTAGCTCCCTTTCCTATTGCCTGTGTGCTACTGGCTGACTTTTTGATCAGTTCTTGGGTGGAAGAAATCCCTTACCATATTTCCTCATTTAATTTTTTGATTATTCTGTTAAGTTTGGATTTTTGTTGGAAAAAGTATAGGACAACTCAACAATGTGCCTCCATTCAATCACCCTCTTGGCTAGAAATCTCATTATTGTAAAATCCTTCAGATTGCATATAAGGAAACTAAGGTCTTGAAGGATTGAGTGATTGAGTCAAGGTCACATAGAAGTAAATAACAATGTCAAGATTCAAACTCAGCTCTACTGACTCCAAATCTAGCATTCCTTTCACCACAGGTAGACTTTTCCCATCGTTTGACTTCATTTTCATCTCTGAAATGAGAGTGTCTAAATTTCTAATGTCTATTCTGGATCTAACTACTATTATCAAGTTTTTTTTCAAATATTAAGAGGAACTGCCTCTTTTCTCATTTCATTTGTTCCTTCTCTTTTTTCCTTTTGATTAATGATACATTATACGGGTATAGATTAGAATTACCTCTAATTACTTAATATGCCTTTAGAGTAATTATTTGCCAACTTCCCCCCAAAACAGCTTCTATCAGATTTTAGAATAACTTACCAAACAAAAAAAAGAAAAGAAAAATTAAAAAAAAAAAGTAAAATAGAATAAATATAATCTCTTTCCTATAATCTTTTCAAAGAGCAAATATTAGAGAATAATCATTCTGAAATGCCTCTTATGACAGAAATTGGATCAAACTAAGAACAAAAAGAATTTATCTCTATTTTTACTGATTTCATTCACCCAAATACCTTAATGAGACCTCCCCATAAAAGAATAAGAAATATAGGTCCTTTTTTCTTATTGCATCTAAAAGGTATATCTCAGGGATTTCAACATGTTTTAGAATGAAGCAATGTGACTAAATTTTAAAGAAAAAGCAACAGTTTCTTTGAAAAAGTGGAAGATTCTTCCTGGTTCCCAGCTTGAATCTTTGTTCTTCACTTAATTTCTTAGTTATGGAAGATGTTAAGAGCTCCATTAAAAACTATGTAGGTCCCTGTCCTTAAGATTCTTTCATTGCCTTGAATTTTGCCAAAAGGAGAAATAAACCAAAGAAACTCATTCTCACTAAGATGTTATAGACTCAAGATCCTGTTTGTACAGAGTTGTTTGAATGTTGTCTCTCTTTTTAGAATGTGAATTCAATAAGAGCAAGGTATTTTTTTGCCCTTTTTCCTATCCCTGGGGGCTTATGTAGCTGTCTACTAGATGCTTAAAATTGAGTATTAACTGAATAAACATCAGTGGTATACCAGGCTCTGTTCTTGGGCAAAGAATACAAATACCAAAAGATGATCTCTGCCCTAAAGGAACATACATGCTAGTATATCTATGTACAATGACAACCCATTCTTCCCAGGTTTAATACTGGTCCCTGTTATAAAGCAATTATTTGTATTTACTAAGTTTTTCTAGTTTCTACTTTTTGGTGTGTTTCTTCTTTGGGAGGGGGTGGGAAGGAGAGAGAAGAACAAAGAGTGAAGGAAGAAACGAGATAAGAAATGAGATAAGAAAATTGATTCTCCTAAATCCAACTTGAATTATTCTACTACCTTACTTTGAAGAGAAGTCCTGTGCTGTATGTAATTGCCTAAGAGTGATGCCAGTAAAGCTTGATCTTTATTAGTTTTCATATTTTCTGATCCCTTTTCCAGCACTCTCTGTCCTGGCAGACACAGTCCAGCAGTTGCAGGATCATCTCTCTCTTCCTGTGAGACTGAGAGCAAAGGCAATTGGGTGTTCAGACTAATACTGTTTAGCAGCAGAACCCAACTTGTGGTTCCCAGGGAGAGTGCTGTGAAACAGAAAAAGGGAATGAGTTGAATTTGGCAGACTCTATATAATGGTGGGAACTGGATCATTAGGACTACTTTCCTGGTAAGAAAGAAACAGAAATGGGTCCTTGTGGGCCAGGGACAGGGGAAAAGTAATATTTCAGAAATATTTTAAGATTGTAAGAAAATAGGAGAACAGAGGCAGTCTATTTATTATACTAACTAATGAATAGGAATGTGCTGGAGTATAATTGGGCATTTTCCTGGAGGAGCCCTATAGGTGAAATCTGTACTTTGTACTTTGGAGGCAAGTAAGGGTGAGTAGCCATGACCTGCTACTTTCTTGGCTGGGTATCATGCACATTTTTCCAGCTTCCTTTGTGGAAGTAGCCAGACTCTTTTCTAAGAAGGGTTTCCATGGCTCATAGAAAACAAAACAAAACTTAATTTTTGTGGGCTTTTCATCTGTGAAATAAGGAGTTTGGACTAAATAATCTCTAATCTTTTCCAGCTATGGTGCTAGGATTATTTGAAAACAAAACAAAACAAATAACATTGACAGGCTAGAAGAAATGAAGACATATTATTGAGCAAAGCAGTAATAAGGAAAATAAGGTTTTCTGGGAAAGTTTAAAGGACAAAGAAGAAACTAAAGTCTGAGTTTTAGGGAAAGGAAAGTGAGACCAGAAGGCATGGGACAGCCAAGAAATGGTTCACCTGTGGTGAGGATATAGTCTATGATTACTTGATTATTTCAGGGAGGGATTTTACAGAGACCTGTATCTTTATAACACTTCGGTATTGTTTTCCTTTGAGTGATTTCATCTAACAACTGACATCAATAAGAGGCTCCAGTCTACTTCTGAACTTGCTATTAGGTTCATGTATTTTCCATAATCCTCAACCTAAAAATGAATGCTCCCTTCCTACTAGATCTTCAATTCCATTCAATTCAACTCTACATTGGCCTTTTTCTCTTTAATTTTTTGCCTCCTTATCATATATCTGATCGTGTCCAGCTAAGCCTCAGCCTTGAATCACTCCTAGAGTTGGTCACTTTCACACCTTCACATGTGCTGTTGAATTAAAGTGGAAAATATATAATTGTTCTGACTTGATCCGCTACAAATTTGATACAGAACTGAAAATGGTCCCTTCATCATTACTAGGAAATCCCAATCCTTTTTTATCAACTCTCTATGAAACTTTTTGATCTTTCCTCAAACCTATCATAGTTTCCTCCTACTAACTCTTTCAGCTAAGAACTTTGCCTCATGTTTTAAAGAAAAATTGGGGCCATTCGCCGTAGGTTCCTCTTTCTCATCTCCTATTACTCAGACACCTTCAGCCACTATCTCTTCCTTCACCTCTGCCTCATAATATGCAGAATCCTTATTCCTTATCAATACTAAACCCTCTGCCTATTCAAGTGATTGCATTCCAGCCAGTCTCTTACAGCAAATTGTCCCTTCTGTCATTCCCATTCTTATTTTCAGTCTCTCCTTGTCTACTGGTTCATTTTGTCTCCCCTATCCAAAAACCTTCCCTTGACCCTTCCATCCCTGTTAACCAGATCTTCTGCCCTTTGTAAGCTAAATTATTCAGAATGGCTGTCTGTGATGGCGTGACTTTCTCTTCTTCCACTCTTATTTTTAATCCTTTATGATCTGGCTTCTATCCTTATCATTCCACCAAAACTGCTCTCTCCAAAGTTACTAATGATCTTTTTGTCAACAAATTCAGTGTATTTTTCTCATTCCGCAGTTTCTTTGAGCCCAATTTTCAGCCTTTGATACTGTTGAAAATCATTTCCTTGATCCTTTCTTCTCTCTAGGTTTTTAGGACATGGCTCTATCTCAATTTTTCTTCTATCACTGTGATCACTCCTTTTTTGGGTATTCCTCCAGAATAACCATAACCTAACCTATAGGTTATATGGAGAATAACCTCTCTAACCATAAGTACTTTTCAAGGTTGTGTCTTGGGTCCTCTTCTCTTCTCCTTCTATACTATTTCACTTGATAATCTCAGCAGCTGCCATGGATTAAATTGCCCTCTTTATGCTGATAATGATCAGATCTACCTATCTTTCCCTAATCTTTCTGCTGACCTAAAATCTCATTTCCCCAACTCTTTTTAGACATCCCAAATTGATATCCAATAAATATCCTAAACTCAATAGTTCCCAAATAGAACTCATTATGTTTAGAAGGAAACCTCTTCCACTTCTACCTTCCCAGTTCCTCAGCCTTATCACCTAGGAGTCATCAGGGATTCTTCACAATTTCTCATCCCGTATATCCAAAATGTTGTCAAGATTTCCCAATCTTGGACATCTCCCAAATATGCCCCTTTGTCTCCTCTGACACAATCACCATTCTAATATAGGCCCTCTTCACTTTATCCTTCAATTACTACTTGTGGGTTTGCCTCAAAACAAAAACACACTAATTCTAATGTCCCTGTTGAGAATAAAAGTTGCCATTTCTTTCCCTAAGAGATATTTTCTCTGGGAGAAGAACTAGATTACCTAAAACTCTCAAAAGTAAGTACTAATCTCCTCTCTGTACTGATGTACTCTTTATAACTTTGTTGAATTCTATTAAAAATGACAGAGGAGGTCCGAAGAACTCCATGCTGTAAAATCATGGAGCCCTGGGCACCCAGTGTGACTTAGGAAAAGGCAAAGGATATACTATATTATTTAGTTCTCATATCTCAGAATGGAGGGTTATGGGAAGCAACAAAAGGGGAGTTGAAATAATATGTACATGATGCAGGCTATTTGTTAAGGAGTTTCATTAGGTATTCGAGTTTCTTTTTGAGTTTGCTCCCAGATGGGAAGGCAGCTGTGCAGGAGTTGGTGGTTTGAAGGACAGCACCTAAAATAAGACTTTCCACATAATGAATAGCCTCTAATTAACTGACTGACCCACCCTCTCAGAATCAAAGGACACAATCAAGCTCTATAATAGATCAACTTGTCTACAAAACCACATATAACAAGGGACATCAAAAGTTGTGGGACCCTGAAATTAATGCAGAAATATGATTACACTCATGTGTTAACTCATGCAAGACTTGCCCATTATTTTTTAGCAAGCATTTATTGAATCCTTGCTTTGTGCAGAGTGCTGTGAGAGAAACAAAGTTAGAAGAGAGATAGTTCTAGAACTCAAGGAATTTAATCCTCTAGCAATGATATCAGTATCCCATGCTCTACTGACACTGAAATTCACATATTTTATGGTTTAATTTATGGAGGGGTATTCAGTCAAATAATTGATATCAACTGTTAAATCATCTATTTACTTAATTCTCTCATCCAGTTGGACTGAGAATCAAAATGGAGCTAACATGCTCCCGTTTTAATAGACAAAGGCATACTTAGAAGATATGTCAGCTACAAAATTTTTACAATTTGCTTTCTCTGAGGAAAAGGAAAGGGGAAAAGGAGAACCACCAGTAAGCTTTAGGGTTACCCTCTTAGGTTCTACTAGGTATGTCTATGCAGGCTAGGCATCCATTAAATATGTAAAACATTTCATTGGAATGGTACCATATAGCGGAAGAAGAGGGGAAAATTCAAATACATTAAGAATAATGTATATAAGAATACAGCAAGAATAAGTACAATCTTGCTCCCCTCCATGCAATTATGAAATAGTCCCCTCCAAGTTCCAGTGTAAGAAGAGACTTTTAGTGTTCAGACAAGATAGTTTTGTCATGAAGAAAATGTTATGTACAAGTATCTGTATCTCCATCTATTGGTTTGATATGCATTGTACCATAGGAGCCCCTAACCACAGAAGACCCTTACAAGGCAGGAAACAAACATTTATTAAGTACTTACCATGTCCAAGACAACATGTTAAGTATCAGAGATACAAATAGAAGCAAAAAAGAAAGTCTCTGTCCTCAAGGAGTGTACATTCTAATGAGATGGAAGATAACACAGAAAAGGGAACTGAAAAAAGTAGGAAGCAGGTGAGAGGTGAAAGTACCCATAGAATACATGGTATTAAAGTCCACAAAGTCAGAAGCCTAGCCAGGAAAAGAATGACCCTAATAATGATAAAAGTCATTAGTATTATTATTATTATACCAGTCCAGAAGAGGACACATTCATTCAAACAAAAGACATTGAATTACAAAATATAACAAAATAAATAAGAAAAATCTCTCTCTCTCTCTCTCTCTCTCTCTCTCTCTCTCTTTCTCTCTCTCTCTCTCTCTCTCTCTCTCTCTCTCTCTTTCTCTCTCTCTCTCTCTCTCTTTCTCTCTCTCTCTCTTTCTCTCTCTTTCTCTCTCTCTCTCTTTTCCTGCCCTCCCCTTCCCTTTCTCTATGTGTGTGTCTATCTAAAGAACATGGATGGTAGGCCATACCTAGAACCACACATCTAGAACTGGAAAGGTTCTTATACATTTTTAAGCCTACCACCTTTCCTCTGGGTTACCCTATCAATTCTCACTCATGGATTGAGAGGACAGCTATCCTAATTCAAGAAGCCTTGTGGGGTTCAGACTCCTAAAACTCACTCAGAAGACCTCAAAGTTGAGTCCCATTTTAATAGTTAACCATTTGACACAGCTCAAAGCAAAGGCATTTCCTGAAACAGCATAGCATGAATAGTAATAATAAATATTCCCCCGAGAGACCTCAAGATCACTCTCACACAAATGAAATATTAACAGGCAGAGGAGACACAGACAGAAAATACTAGTGAACAAAGAGACTCACATACAAGGAATTGCCAATGCAATTCATAGCTCTGATGCTGATTCTTCATGTAGTTCCTTCATATTGCAGCCCAGCATTCCTGCTTTTCTTCCAGGTATGTGGCTCATGTGGGCTATCTAGGCCTGTTTGTCTCAATTGTTATGGCTTACTCTTTCTCCTGTCTTACTCTCTGCAGAGTGTTGTGATTCCTACTGAGTGTATTAGCTGTTTAAGGTGAGCCTGCTATCAACATCCTGTTAATTCAGATATGATGTAGAGACAAAATGAGGGACTCGTGAGCCATTGAACAATTAACAAAAGGAGTTTTACTCAAACACAGTATGTATATACAATAAGAATGTAATAGCACTTAGAATCTATAGACACTGCCTCCTTTCTTACCATATGGAAATGAGCTTGGTCAGCAGGAAGACCAAGTTATCCAACAACTTGGAAGGACCCTGTCTTCATGTGTTGTTTTCAGTTGTTACAAGTCATGCCTCATTTAGGGTTTTTTTTTTCCATGATACTGGAGTGGTTCACCATTTCCTTCTCCTGCTCACTTTACAGATGAGGAAACTGAGGCAAACAAGGGTAAGTGACTTGCCCCGAGACCACATGACTAGTAAGTGTCTGAGGCCAGATCTGAACTCAGAAGATGAGTCTGACTCCAGGCTAAGTGTTCTGTCAACTCAACCATCTAGCTGCCCACAAGTCCATGTTGGTGAGATTTTTATGCCCCTAGGTGACCAGAAAGCCTTACTAATGTGGTAAGATGACCAAGAAAGGCAGACTTTATCTTTGTTCTACCTTCAGGGCCATACAAGTCCCTAACAGGGAAAGGAAGGGTAGATATATTGTTTCTATTATTCCATCTCCTAAGTGTCTGCTAAAGGATCTTCTACCACTTAAATATTGTTAAGGTATAGGCAAGAGATAAAAGAGGATATATACATATAAATAAATATATAATATATTTATATATAATTTTTATATATATATATATATACAGATACATTTATATATCTTTATATCTATCTATATCTAACTATATATTTTCTCTCTCTGAATCTGTCTCTGTCTCTCTGTTTCTCTTTCTGTCTCTCTGTCTCTCTGTCTCTCTTCTCTCTCTGTCTCTGTCTCTGTCTCTCTCTGTCTCTGTCTCTGTCTCTGTCTCTCTCTCTCTCTCTCCTTTTCCTCTCTGAAGAGTCACAATAAGGAAAAAAGAATGAATAAAAAGAAAAAATATTCAAGAGAATAAAAGTCAGAATCTATTTTAGGCTTTTCTTGCTTCATTTTGTAGGACTGAGTTTCAGCCATCAACCATATGGTCCATGTGGTGGGTGATGCCCAATCCTTATAGTTCACAGTGGGTTTCCCAATGAAAGGTGAAGATGGTGAGCCAGAGCCACAACAGGATGCAGCACAAAAAGTATCACCTCCCGCACAGTCACTGATCCTTCTTCAGATGCAAGGGAGTAGTAATGAGCAGGAGCGGCACAAGAAATGTCAGGCCATAGTACAGATAATGAGATTCCACAGAGAGGACAATGCTTTATCATACCTCAAAGGATATGAGTCTCTTGCATGCAACCTGTTTTAGCTTTAAGTTGAAAATGAAGTAGTTCTACCCACTCAATATTCTCTGACTTACACCCCCCCCCCAAAAAAAATTGGTTGTCTAGCATATGATGCCTCTGATGGGTAATTATATGCTCCATGAATTGTACATAGTGGAAAGCATCAGCAAAATTCCACCATTTCTTCTAAGGCCAAAGAGGAGGGACTTGAATATCCCAGTCCTGCAGTGATCAAGCCCTAGGCAGTTTGGCCAGACCTATGATCAGGAATCCATATAGATTAAGATCTCTTCTGCCCCATTCCTCAAGTTTCTCTTAGGCCTGTTATGTAACCGAGATCTTATCCACTAGGGGGATATATAAAGACTTCTATTATCTAGAGTATCACTCAGAATAGTGGCTTCTTGAAGTGTGTTTGTGTTTACCATTAATGTAGGAGATGAAGCCATTAACAACCCAGGCTCAAAAAAACTCCTAAAAACAAAAACAAAAAGTAGGCTGCTAAGCAGCTGTCCTTCAAACCCAAGTCTTTATAAGTGGATGTCCCATGAGCTACTGGAAGAGACAGAGCCCCAGAGTCTGCACTGGAATCCTCCATCTCTGGCAAAAATGGTACCTATTTGTGATTTACACCAGAGGGAGCTGGGCAACTGACATTCATTTATTGATGCAGAGTGGGAGAGCTATTCATAACACAAGTGATAAAATCACAATAATGTTCTGATAGCCAGGAGCTACTTTTTATTTATATGAAAAGATCATAAACAAAATCCAAAAATGAATTTGTAGTAATTTGGGAAATCATCGCTTCTTTTTAAAGGGTTAGAAGGGAAAATGAGAAATAAGGAAGGTGGGAATTAGGGTGAGACTAAGGAGGAGGTAGAGAGAGATGAGGGAGAACAAGAACAGCTTGCAAACAAGGTAGGCAGTTGCACAAAGAATAATGAGATGATTACGCTTGACAGGACTTTCCTAGGAAATTGATCTCCTTTTGTATCTGATAATACTAAAGAGAACTGGAAGGGCTTGTTTTCATATTTACATTATTTCTGATAATAAGGATCGAATGAACTTGATTAGAGTTCACATTTCCTTGATATAAGGAAGAAGTTCAAAAACTTGTAGGACTTTTCACTAACTTCTAGTGTTTTCTGTAAAACAGCCCCTTGGGGTAAAAAACCTTTTCTCCTGCCTGCTTTAGTGTGTTGTCTAAGTTCAGTTAGTTATACTTCCCAGCCTTCTTTTGGGAAGTTATGGAGATAGAACAAAGGCATGAAATACAGTGTATGGTCCCAGTGGCAAGTTCATTAGCTCTTTCAATTTAATTGAGCTATTAAAATTTTAGACCCTTTCTAAGGTGAGTAATACCTATTTTGTACTTTTAAAAGCTAGCAGGAGTGTAGCTAATCCTTCAGCCAGCCAAGACTAGCAGCTTTAGAATCTATCAAATTAATGAAAGAATTTGTTCATAGGCACTAAAGGAATTACAAAGTGTAAACAGTTCCTGTACATTGGCTTGTTAAAGTCCGAAAGGGGTGAACTGTTTACAAGCTACAAAAATCCAACTTCTCAAAGTTTCAAAAGGGGCAGTCTTAACATTTTCTTGTCTCTGTAACACACTGTTTATATCCTGTCATTTAATCAAGTGGATTGAGAAAAATTATTGTTCAAAGACTCTTTGATAATACAAAAGAGTTACCTTTGACAAAGAGAGACTAAGTAACTAGGGAATATTAGTTCCTGCAGTGCATTGTATTCAATTTTTCTTTTTGATATACTCAGGACTAAGGTTCCTGGAACATAGTAGGCACTAGTCTTATAGATTTATAGGAAGCTCCTTAGAACAAGGCTTCTTGACATATTTGTGTATAATAGATTCTTTGCATAATCTGATCAAACTTATGGGACACTTCTCCTAAGAATGTTTTAAAATTATTGAAGGAAAAGCTAAAGTTCATTTAGAAGTTAATGAAAATAAATATATTTTTATTCATCCAAAAGCAAACTCCCTTCTACTTAAATCTATCCATTGAATCATAGTTTAAGAATCCCTTTGCTTTAAAGAAAAAAAAATTATTAATTTTATAATTCATGGCCCAATGGAGTATTTTAGTTTTTTTGTGATTGAAGACCCTAGGAAGCAGTACCCATTAGCTGCAAAAACTTCATGCATTTAAGTCTGTCCCTTAAAAAAATCATCTTGTCTATTGTTCACAAGACACCTTCATTCCAAACTGTTCAGTTATGCTAAAAAAATTCCTTTTAATTTCGGTTATGCTCCTGATTGCCACCTTGTGTACCCACAAATCATCTCAGGAAATTCATTTGGCAACATAGTAAAGTGGCTTTTGGGAAGAGAAGTGAAGCTGTTGGAAAATTTTCTTACAATACTTATCATGTCCCTGATGCAAATCTCCTCAGGAGCAAAATACAACCAGCTGAGTATTATTGATGGATGTACCTGAGAACCTTGAGAATTAAAATTGTTGTTGTCTCTTATATTCCATATAAGACTAAGTTGTATATTCAGGGTAGGAGGGAACAGAGTTTAAAGGACTGGATTAGAGTTTGATTGGACAAAAGTCATTGAACTTTTTGACTTTCTATAGCAATATGACCACTGCTATCTCTATAAGATACAGTAAAGTAAGGTATGGCTAGACGGTAGGTTTAAAATTTTCTTTGACAATTTTTCTTGAGAATAATGCTTTTATATATCTTAAAATAATTTTTTTATATTTTAGATGTCTTTTTAAAATACCAGATATGGTTAATGTAAACAGGAGAAAAGTTTGAGTTGTCTCATTTGCAAAATATTAGACAACTTAAGATTTTTCCAGCTTTAGAGCAATGCTTTTATGATTCTATTTTCTCATATCCTGTTTACTTCCTTCTTCTGGGTACATTTTTATTGTACAATAGCTTATTTTTACATAATCAAACTCATCTTTTTTCTCATATTTTTCTCCAAGTCACAGTTGGTTAAGAATTTTTTCCCTATTTATGGTTTTTTGAAAGATATATTCCACTATCTTCTTTATTTTTTCTTAGTTTTAGATTGTTGATCCATTTGCAATTTATAATTTTGAATGGTGTCAGAGGTCAATTTGTTCCCAAATTTTGCTGAACTGCTATCCAGTTTCTTTACAATTTTTGTTAATGTGGGAGTTTGAACAAGGTAGCTTTCTGAACAACCTGGTGACCTAACTTACAGTGAGATGATCCTTTGCTGAAAACCTTGTTGAAGGATTTGTGGACTTCTTTTGGAATATTCATCTTTTTTCACTCCATTTTCAGCTTGTAGACAACTGAGTCTTATCAACTTGTTATGGATCACCTGGAGTTGGAAGTGAATTATTGGTTGTGGGTTGAAGCAAGTACTTTATGTCATGTTAATTTTTTTAAAAGTGGGTCAGTTTTAGAGTTGACCTATTTTGGAAAATTCCTGAGAAAATGGAGCACAGAAAGATGAATTGAAACAGATTTAAATCCAGAAATGGTTTTAGGGTAGGAATGTAGAAAAGTAAAATCCCAAATGCTCACCACTTTATAATTGTTTCAGGTTGTTTAAAAAAACTCCTTATCAACCATTCACAGTCTCCCTTGAACAAAATATTTTCATCTCCTAAAACAAATCAAATTAGGGTAACTTTGGGCATATAGATAGCTTTCTGGACACTTTAATAATGACAGATCATCAAATATAGCAGTTTTCAACCTTCCTCACTATTTCTTTCAGTGCCATAATACTGCATACTCTTCCTAAGAAGTCCACAGCAGTTTTAATACTACACAGTTATTAGGTAATCACAAATCAAATTGATTGTCCTTCCTGCTCAAAGAGCACCAAAATGTCATCACTATATTGGGGTCAAGGTACAACTGTGTCTGACTGTGGCTGATCAGATTAATATGATATTGGGATATTCTAGTACAGATTGGGCACAAATTGTTCATATGAACATTTGGAGTGGAGAGATGTCTCTAAATTTTCACATCTCACACTACTGGAATTCTGCTTTGCTTATAGAGCAGAGAACATGCTATTTCTTGATGAGAACATGCTATGCTGGAAGAGTCCTATGCCATTGTCTCCTATGTCTCAACAATCAATTCCCAAATTCTTTAGAGAATTCTACACCTTATAATATATATAATATCTACAATTATTTTAGATGAAATTTCTTTTTCTATCTCTTGCTGTTGGACTTTTTAGGTAATATAGAAAAATGTTGATGATTTATGTGGATTTGTTTTGTAGCCTGCCACTTTGCTAAAGTTGTGGATTGTTTCTAGTAGTTTTTTAGTTGATTCTCTAGGGTTTTTTAAGTATAAATCACATCATCTGCAAAGAGTGATCTCTTTTTCTTCTCTTATTGCCAAAGCTAACATTTCTAATACAGTACTGAATAGTAATGGGAATAGTGGGCAACTTTGTTTCACCCCTGATCTTATTGGGAATGGTTCTAGTTTGTCTCTATTACATATGATGCTTGCTGATAGTTTTAAATACATGCTACTAATCGTTTTAAGAAAAATTCCATTTACTCCTATATGATCTCATGTTTTTAATAGGAATGGGTGTTGGATTTTATCAAATGCTTTTTCTGCATCCATTGAGCTATCATATGATTTTTGTTAGTTTCATTATTTATATAATCAATTATGTTAATTTTCCTAATATTGAACCAGCCCTGCATTCCTGGTTTATCCTACTTGGTCATGGTATATTATCCTGGGAATGACTTTCTGTAATCTTTTTGCTAATGTAAAATTCCATGCCCTTTGATCCTTTGAAGGAAGCTGCTAGGTCCTGTGTAATTCTGATTGTGGCTCCTCGATATTTGAATTATTTCCTTCTGGCTGCTTGCAATATTTTCTCCTTGATTTCATAATTCTGAAATTTAGCTGCAATGTTCCTTGGAGTTTTCATTTTGGAGTCTCTGATTTAGATAAGTGGGCTTTCATTTGCTATCCTTATTTCATTAAGGGCTAATTGTATATTCTACTGGCTGAATTGTCTCACAACAAATCTATTTGTTTTTCATGTCTATCCAATTTCTTGTGTCTATATAAGCATTTGCACATTCCATGTACCAATAATAAGTATAATCATATTCACAAAAGCTTTTGTACATGCTTTTGTTTCAACTATAGGTACCAAAGAGAGGACTGTGGGAACTGAGTGGGAACAACAACATAATATTCTCATTCTTTCTGTGTTGTTTGCTTGCATTTTGTTTTCTTGTGCATCAAGATAACTGTATAAATATGTGTGTATAGGATTTAACATATAATTTTAATATATTTAACATGTATTAGACTACCTGCCATCTAAGGGAGGATGTGGGAGGAAGGAGGGGATAATTTGGAACAGAAGACTTTGCAAGGGTCAATGTTGAAAAAATTACCCATGTACATGTTTTGTAAATAAAAAGCTTTAATTAAAAAAAAAGAGAGAAATCAACTATAAGGTTGGATCCTTGCTTGCCATGTTAAACAAACAAGAGTTAAATTATGTGAAGCAGATGATATTTAGGATACCTTTTCTAGCCTTTTCCTAATGCCAAGAAGTGGTGTTGAGCTTAAAACATGCTATCTGGAAATTAGGCATGGACCCAAAGCTAACATTGTATACCAAGATAAGTTCGAAATGGGTTCATGATCTAAACATAAATAATGATTTTATAAACAAATTAGAAGAACATAGGATAGTTTACCTATTTGATCTATGGAGGAGGAAGCAATTTGTGACCAAAGAAGAACTAGAGATCATTATTTCTCACAAAATAGATAATTTTGATTATATTAAGTTAAAAAGTTTTTGTACAAACAAACTTAATACAGACAAGATTAGACGGGAAACAATAACCTGAAAAACATATTTTTACATTCAAAGTTTCAGTAAAGGCCTTGTTTCTAAAATATATACAGAATTGACTTAAATGTATAAGAATTCAAGCCCTTCTCCAATTGATAGTCAAAGGATATGAACAGACTATTTTCAGATAAAGAAATTGAACTTATTTCTAGTCATCTGAAAAGATGCTCCAAATCATTATTGATCAGAGAAATTCAAATTAAGACAACGCTGAGATACCACTACACATCTGTCAGATTGGCTAAGATGACAGGAAAAGATAAAGATGAATGTTTGAGGGGATGTGGGAAAACTTAGACACTGATACATTGTTGGTGGAGTTGTGAACAGATCCAACTATTCTGAAGAGCAATTGCTCAAAAAGTTATCAAACTGTGCATACCCTTAGACCCAGATCTACTGGGCTTATATCCCCAAAAGATCTTAAAGAAAGGAAAGGGACCCACATGTACAAAAATGTTTGTGTCAGCTCTTTTTGTAGTGGCAAGAAACTGGAAACAGTGGATGCCCATCAATTAGAGAATGGCTAAATAAATTGTGGTATATGAATGTTATGGAATATTATTGTTCTGTAAGAAATGACCAACAGGATGATTTCAGAGAGGCCTGGAGAGATTTACCTGATTTGTTGCTAACTGAAATGAGCAAAACCAGAAAATCATTATACATGGCAACAGCAAGACTATGTGATGATCAATTCTGATGAACGTGGCTCTTTTCAACAATGTGGTGATTCAAACCAGTTCCAATTGTTCAGTGATGAAGAGATCCATCTATATCCAAAGAGAGGACTGTGGGAACTGAGTGTGGACCACAACATAGCATTTTTATTCATTCTGTTGTTTGCTTGCATTTTGTTTTCTTTCTCAGTTTTTTTCCCTCCTTGATCTGATTTTTCTTGTACAGCAAGATAACTGTATAAGTATGTATACATATATTGGATTTAACATATATATTTAACATGTATTGGACTACCTGCCATCTAGGGGATGGGGTTGAGGAGAAGGAGGGGAAATTTTGGAACAGAATGTTTTGAAAGGATCAGTGTTGAAAAATTACCCATGCATATGTTTGTAAATAAAAAGCTTTAATTAAAAAAAGGAGAAATAGAAAAAATGCTATCTGGACACCAAGGGGACTAGCAAATTCCATTGATGCTTCAATCCAGTGAGAAAATATGTTCAGGGTTGTCTATGTGCAGAATTGTTGCTACAATTCCTGGTGTATCTGCATGAGTTGCTTCAGCATTTACACATCACCACAGGATTCTGAAGTAGATCAAAAGGGTAAAATGGTATGGGTGATGTCTTTTGATTCAGGAATAAATTGGATATCAGTGAGGCAGCAGTTCATGGAGAAATTGACTTCACTTTCTCTCTCTGAGAGTCATAAAAATCTAATGGCAAGACAAAAGTCAAGATGGCTGGTGAAAGCTCAAGATAAAGTGGATAATGTCTTCAATGTCTAATCAAGCTTCAGGGTCTGCTTTCACTACTTTCATGGCCCTTTGAAACAAATTATTCACATCCACCCATTCTCCAGGAGAATTTCATAGATGCTTGGGATAGATATCCCTTTTGCTCATCTGTTACCTTTAACAAGGTTTAACCTATTTGCTGAAACCGTATACAGGGGTATAGCTGCTGCACATGTAGTTTTTTGGTGTCACAAGTGAGAGTTTGGTGATAGGTAGACACTAAAGGTAAATAATCAATCATGAAAAGGCTTCACAGATCTCACACCAGAGGTGCTAGTCTGAATACCTATATACCTCAGAATAAACAATGCTGTGTAGACATCTACACTTCCCCTAACTGGGTCAGCTTACCCTAACTCCCAACATATCAGTGTATAAAGTATTTCTAGGCTCATGATTCTCTTAATGTTTGCGAATCACAAAATATCTTTCCCAAAGTTCCCAAATTAAAAAAAAAGTAAAGATGGTACAGACAACTAAAAATAGCCTTTAGAGATACAGTAAAAGAAAGTAAAAAGTATTTTTCTTTCCCTACCCAATGAAAAGAACTTAGGGCTGATGAGAGTCAAGAAATCCCTTCATATGGATCTTTAGTTTTACAACACCAAGATTGGTTCTCTTTCCATAGCATCGCACTGTGTCTCTTTAGTCTCTGAAGTGGATATGGCACATAAGCTAAAGTACACATAGATTGAAGCAGGTTCATTTACATTTGTCACAAGCATTATAAGACAGAATGAAGAAGCATCTCATAAAATGATATTTCTTCTCATGGGAAAACATTGAAGCAAATTCCACCAATTTTTTTTGTTATCTTTTCCAAAGTGTATTTGTGAGATCATCCTTGATTTAATTGGTACTTCTCTATTTATGGCATTTGGTTTCATGTGTTATCAAACCGTCAGTAGCGTTATGTTTAATTTCCTCTGCCATGTGTTGGCTTGATTAGACAAAGGTGATCACTCACCAAATAAGAACAATTTAATTTTTATTTGTGGATGAAAAAAGCAAAGACACAATTATGTGATTATTGGTATACCTGACTTTTTCCCACCATTTGACCCTATCATTGAAGAAATGAAAAGATTATTAAGCACAGTATTGAGGGATGCCACTTTTTTCTGTCTCACAGGCTTCTTTTGATCAAAACATCTCATCATCTGTCACATGTCATTGTCATACATTCATCACATGTCAACCTTTTGGTTTGTCCTTTAATAGAAGATACAGCATATGTTCCTTGTCCTGTACTCAAAGCTCCTCTATAGTGGTTCCACAGTTTGTAGATTAATCATTCAAAGAAATACTTATTAAATATTTAATTTATACCAGCAGCTATGGTAAGGAATGAGCATAGCAAGAAGAATAGAAATAGTTCCTGTCCACAAATTACTTACATTCTTTTGGGGAGACAATTTAGGTAAATAACCATGAAACACAGAAGTAGTATAGTATTTGTAGTATGATGACAAACCGGATACATGATTTGGGAGGAATAAATGGAAGGTAATCCAAGATGTAGAAGCATTGACAGCTGAAGGAACCTAGAAAAGCCTCCTAAAGAAGACAGAATTTTAGTTGAACCTTGAAGACAACCAGGGAATGTAATGAACAAAAGGGAGAAGGAAGAGCAATTCAAGTCTAAGCACAGTGATTACAAAGGTTCAAAGAGAGGAAATGAAGGAATTTCAAGCAGTACATCTTAATTTAATTTTAGAGTATGTGGAAGAAAATGTAGTAGAAGAATACTCAAATTGTAAGAAGTGGCCAAATTGTAAGGACTTTTAAATACCAAATAAAGGAGTTTATATTTGATCCTGCAGGTGATAGATAGAGTGCAACTCCTTAAGGAAGAAGTTATATGGTCACTTTGGCAGCTGAGTGAAGGATGTTAGAGAAAAGGATATGTAAGGTAGTGACCAGTTAGAAGACTGTGACAATAGCTCAAGCAAAAGGTGATAAAAGTTGTAACTAAGGTTATGGCTATGTGAGTAAAGAGAAAGAGATTTTGTGATTTTAAAAAATGGTAAGATTTGGGAGTGGATTGGATATGTAGGTTGAATGAAAGTGAAAAGTTGAGAATGACACTGAGGTTTTGAGCTGGGTGACTGAAAGGATACTGGTTCTTTTAATAGTTACAGGAAAAGTTGGGAAGAAGAGACGATTTTACATCATTTGTGGGAACAAGATAATTTATTTTCTTTTAGACATGTTGAATTTAGGATGTCTACAGAACATATTGCTGTCCAATAGCCACTACTAATTTTTACTGTAGCTTAAGAAAATGGCTAGAGTAAGATACATAGATCTGTGAAACATCTGTACAGAGATACTAATTATACTCATGGGAGCTGATGAAATTACCAAGTGAGATAGAATAGCACAAAAATAATAATAATAATGAGACCCAGGACAGAATTGTGGGAGAAGGAAGGATGAGATTCTTAATTAGTAGGCATGGTATAGATGAAGAATAGGAAAGGAAGCAGAGAAAGATTGGTTGAAGGACTATTTAAAGAACTAGCAGAGGGTAGTGTCATGAAACTCAGACCCATTCCTTGTATTCTTCAGGGTTTTGGCTTAGTAGTGTTTCTATGCTGCCTTCCCAGATAGCAGCTGGGGGGTACATAATGCATAGAGTTCTGAGCTTAGAGTCAGAAAAATTTGATTTCCAATTTGGCTTCAGATAGTCACTTGCTACGTGACCTAGAGAAATCACTTTAGTTTTTTCCAATGTAAAGGATAACAATAGCATTGTCTCCATAGAGTTGTCATAAAGATCAAATGGGACAACATTTGTAAAGTCCCTAGCCTATGATCTGACACATAAATGTCATTACATGAATGCTTCCTTCATCCCTTCCTAGAGAGTACAAACTTCCACCCTTTGTTGGCTTCTTAAAGGTGAAGATGATCACTGCCAGGAGTCTATAGCTGAAAGGACTAATAGCTACCCTCTGCAGGGGTAAGGATGGGAGGGTAGTAGATATGACTTGGAACGAAGGAAGGAAGGAAGGAAGGAAGGAAGGAAGGAAGGAAGGAAGGAAGGAAGGAAGGAAGGAAGGAAGGAAGGAAGGAAGGAAGGAAGGAAGGAAGGAAGACAGTTCTGAGATGGGCGTGAAATATTTTTGAACAATCTTACAATCTTGTTATTATCACCCAGGAAAGTATTATAGAAGGATTTCATTAATGCTGCATATTTTATTTGTTGTATGTTCATGAGTCTTTCGTGTTGTAAGCATTTCTTTTGTAGTAGAGGAAATAAATAGTTGTCCTATATCTAATGCCTTCTTTGATATTGAATATAATTTTTTAGAAGGAATAATTTTAATCTCTTTCAAGAAAGTCCTTTGATATGAGCCAATATAGGAGTTCTTAAAGAAATATCTTGATGGGAGAAACAATGAGGAAGAACATGAGGAAAATCCTGATTTCCTTTTGTAGGATAGGCTCCACAAAGCTAGCTCAGTCTTTATTTGCTCCAGCCCTAAAATTCACACATTGAATTATTGTCTCCCTCTGCTCAGATGGCTTCTCAAGAATCTTCAGTTTACCCTAGCTAGCCATTTTTCTTTCTTCTCCAGGCAGGACTAAAGACTTTCTTTATCATGCCCCCACACTGGGTGACTTTCACTCCATCCCTTTCAGTTTCCTAATTTGTGTTGTCTTCTTCCACTAGAATGTAAATTCTTTGAAGATTCTTTTTTCTACATGCATTTGTAATCTAGCATTTAGTATCAGGTCTGACATGTAGAAAGAACTTAATAAATGCTAATTTATTGACTGACAATATGAGTCTAAAATCAGGATACCTTATGGGATGGGGCATTCCCTATGGTCAACTCGCTAGAAAGGCAGTTTTTTTTTCTTTTTTCATTTGAAGCTTTCCACAATCTATTCCTAGTTTTACTTTTTCACTCTTCTTTTAAACATTCATGGGAATAAACACAACTGGACAGATGTATAAGCCAGAACAAGTAACTTGTGTTCCCAGTCAAGATTTGACAATTGTACCACATGTATTACTGTCAATAAGAGCCTTTTATTCTTCACAATAACATATGCCGCTTATAAAAGTTATTTGTGTATCACAGAGACCATCATTTTCTTGTGTTACAAATGTGTATTAGCCTCTTCTATCAGAATACAGATCATTTAGAAAATATCTACTCTTGATAAATGTGAAAAGCAATGCTAAATCCACACCCCCTCCCTGCATCTTCTTTTATTAGACCTTAGGCTTCTATTTATCTTTCCTAGCCTTAGTCCACTACTGTAACATCCCCTCTGGATGCCAACTCTCACTGGCAGATTGGGTCATCAGGAGAGTGGGTGTGATATTTTTTAGTTATTTCAGCTATACAGGTCAGTTTGCTGGAACTGGGTCAAGCTGGTCAATAGAGCAGCTGCTATCTATTGGTTGCTCATTGGGCTTGGTGGTTGCAAGAATGGATTAGCTAGATTGCTTGCCCCTTGGCATTTTACAAATGAGAAAACTAATGCAAAAAGAGTTAAGTAACTTGCTCAGGGTCACACAGCTGAGGCCACATTTGAACTCAGGAAGAGAAGTCTTTTTGATTCCAGGCTTGTCACTTTATCCACTGTTGCCTAGTTGCAGTTGTTTCTAAGGTGAAGAAATATCTATTTTTGTATCAGAAGACCTTTCCCTTTATATTTCAATAACTCTGTCTTTTTAATTCCCTCTAGACCTCCAGCATCTGCTGAAATCTCATTTTACCCCATTTAATTGGCTTATTAATGACTCTGTTTCTTAAAGAAATTCTGCCTTCCTCCCTCAACATGATTGATTTCTCAGGGAATACAGTTCCTCCCTGTCTCTACTTGTTAAATACCTACCCATCTTTTAGGCCCAATCTCAAAGACTATTTCTTTTATGGAACCTATACTGATTCCCCCGAACTGGTTATGTTTTCTCTCTTTTCAGTATTTCCAAAGTGTTCTCAATATGTATTAATATCTATTAATATAAACTAAGTGTATTTTCCCATGACTTCATGACCTGGCTACTACTATAAATTTTCACATATATGTCATATGCAATGGCCATTGTAGCAACCAGATTTTCAAATGAATGGGGCAAAAGTGAAAACCCACAAACATCATCACTCAAAGCTATGAATCTTTATACCACTCCATAGACAAAGCTAAACTTAATCTCAATCAAAATAAAATTCATTCTGATCTAGAAAGAAACAAAGTCCATCCTAACCCAGCCTTGCTTGGAATAGACACAAACCCTAAAATTGATCTATTTTCTACACTTCAAAAAAGACACCATGACATGGCTGAGCTCCATAATGAAAGTAGGTGCCCAAGGCTTCTTATACCAAAGCTGGGAAGCTGACACATTGAGCTCCTTGCAGAATAGCTTTCTGCAGCATCTGTTTCTTATTATAGAATCCACAAAACCAGAATGGAATAGTTTTTGGTAGTTTCTTTTTCTTATGTGAACTATAATCCATTATAGAGAACAATCTGTTCTTTGCTTGCTCCCCACCCCCATTTTCTTGTTTTGCTAGCCATTTTTCATCTACTCTTCTCAATTTCTATTCTCCTGTGCAACATCAAATTCCTGCTGATTGCTATCTTTTGGATATGATTACATTTCAGACTTTTCATTCCCCTTGCCCTGTAGCATTTCTCTTTTTTTTCATCCTTTCCCTTTGTTGGAGGATCCGTGCTTTTCATTTATAATCGGCATTTTAGAAAATTAGACCTTACTACCTTCCATCAACTTCGTTTTTTCTTTACCTCAAGCTGTTCTCTGAGTGTGATACCTTTAAGAGTATATTCCTTTGGCATGCTTAGCTCGTCCCTAAGTACCATCACAGGGAATCAATATGTAATTAACATTTTCCCCAGACTATGCCTTTGGGGGAAAAGAATATAGAGCAATTTTCTCACATTGGAAATTAAACCAGAAGGTGTTTCCCAGGTCACCGCTGTTCAACTCTGGATATGGATTTTAAAATGGGATCTGAACACAACGGGAAGTTATAGAAGAACATAAGGATGCCAGGAAAAGTTTAAAAAATGCTTTCTAGGAGACTCAACATTAATAATTTATTACATGAGGCAGACTAGAACGTCACTAGGGTCTCTATGTTTGTATAATAACAAAGATGATTTGACTCTTTAGGATGCAGAGCAATCATCTGATGACTTTCCCTGCCAGGGGAAGAACCAAAATATTGATTTTGATATCCTTGAGATTTTATTCCATCTCCCTTTTCTGTCTTTTTGTACAATCTATTCTCTGTGCCTGGAATGCACTTCCTCCTCACCTCTGCTTCTTGAAATCCCTTGTTTCCTTCAAATCTCAATTCAGTCATCAAATCCTACAGGAGGTCTTTATGGCCTCTACCTCCCAGAAGCTACATGGTTCAGTGATTAAAATGTAGGATTTCTCTTACCAAATACAAATCTGGCCTCAGACACTTACTAGCTGTGTAACCCTGGGCAAGCCATTTAACCCTATTTGCCTCAATTTATACATATGAAAAATGAGCTAGAGAAGAAAATGGCAAAAGACTCCAATATTTTTGATGAGAAAATTCCAAAAAGGATCACAAAGAATTGAGCACAACTTAAAAATGACCAAGCAGCAACTTTTTAATATATTCTCTATCTTTTCTGTTATCTACATATATATATATATATATGTATATATACATATGCATATGTGTATATAACATGTCTAGGGACACATATGTGTGTGTTTCTCTTCAATAAAATATAAACAAGGAGAGTTTCATCACTTAAATGATGCATCTTAAATCTTAAGTTTTACCTGTTCACATAGATGTATACATTAACTGCCTGGAGCATAATAGGCACTTCATAAATTTCTGCTGATTGATTAGTGCTTTGGCTTGGAACATGCCTTGCATTGCTTAGATAGACGATAAAAATAGTTGGCAATGCAAAAAGAATCATTTGATGTAATTAATAATAATCATAAAGCTACTTATAAGGTTGCATTGAAGTTTACAAAGCACTTTCTTTGTAACCAATCTGTGAAACATATTACAAGAGTTTATGTCCTAACTTTAAAAATGAGTAAACTGAGGCCCAAAGAAACTAGATGGATTTACTCTGAGACACATAGCTAGAAGGTGTCAGAACCATTCCCTGCAGACTCTCTGCAAACTTTGACTTGATGCTTGCTTCTTTCCTGCTGCTTTTATTCTTTTGACTTCGGTGTCTCTGGTTATCCTCTTACTTGTCTGACTATTGTCCCCAGTCTACCCTTTTTAAATAGAATTTTTAAAATTGTGTTCAGTCTACTCTTATTCACTGTCTTCCCCACAAGCCCCAAGTATGAATGACCACAAAGTTCTGGCCATGATGCCTTTCTCTTCTTTCTTTATACTTTCTTATTTTTTTTTCAATCTTATCCTATGATTTCACTTCTATGCAGATGACTCCCACTATTTGCCTCAACATAGTGGGACTTCTCTAGGGCTTCTGTTGGGTCAGTGGTTAGTATGCTGATCTCGAGGTCAAGAAGACATCTTTCTGAATTCAAATCCAGCCTCTGACACTTATACTAGCTATGTGACCCTGGGTGAGGCACTCCACCTGTTTCCTTCAGTTTCCTCATTTGTAAAATGAGTTAGAAAAGAAAATGAAAAATCATTCCAGTATGTTTGCCAAGAAAACCTCAAGTGGGAGTAATAAAAAGTTGGACATGACTAAAAATGACTGAACATTAAAAATTGTACTGTTCTAACTATAAGTTAGTATGGTACCTCAGATCAGCATATTCAAAACTAAATTTTCAGAATCCCATTCCAAATTTCCCCCTCATGTTCACTTCTCTTATTGTTATCATATTAACACCTTCCTAGTCACCTAGGATTGAAAATTCAGCAGCATCTTTGACTCTTCCCTCTCACACAAAAGCTGTATCTCCACACATTTAGTCAACTTAAAAGCTGTGATAATTCTAGCTCCACAATATTTCTTGCATCCTTTCCTCCATATTCAATCATATAGACAATCCTTGCTTCAATATATTTTTGCCTTTTTATTCCTTATCTAATTATAAAAACCTCATAATAGGTCTCCCTGTCTCTGGTATCCTTTTTCTCTGATCCATCTTTCACACAACTGCCAGATTAAATATTATAATGAACACATCTAACCACTTTACTCCTACCGTCTCTAAGATAAATATAAGTTATATGAGTATTATAAGTATATAATAACATAACATAACATAACATAACATAAAATAATATACCAAATTCAAAATCTTCTTCTTATTCCTCCAGGCAATATTACTAGACATTTCACATCATTCTTCTTCATGCAGTCAGTCATTCTGTATTCTAGCCAGATTATTCTAGCTGTTCCCTTAATTCTCCCTCCTCTTTCTTGCTCTATTGAATTCCTTTGTGCCCAGAACATGTTTCTTCTATATTTCTGCCTGGTGAAACTCTTTTTATTCCTGACCCAGCTCATATACCACCTCTTCCATGAGGATTTTGCCTCCTCTCCCAGCTAAAAGAGACTTTTCCTTCCTTAAATTTTCTTAGAATACTTCTTTTTTTAAACAAAAAGATCTTTCCATGGTACTTATAACAGTCTCTTATGTTTCATACTTATTTGTACGTTTGTTTGGAGGCAGCGTGGGTGGCAGATAGAATGCCCTGGATGCATTGTCACTTTTGACACAGATTAGGATGTATGACCCTGTGCAACTCCATAAAAGTAGTTGCTGATTAGCCTTAATACAGGGAATTTCATCATTGCGAATTCTCAAAACAAGTGAAATCATAAATTAAGGCAAAACAAAGTGCTTCTCCTTATTAATACAATCTCCCTGTTACACATCAATACTGTCATTTTTCTATATTAATACTGTTATGTGGCCCATGAACACTTTGTACATAATAATACTATTCATTTCTCATGTTTGTGTCACCAATGCCTATCCCACAGTAGGCACTTAATAAATATTTTGAATTAAATTGAAATTGAATTCTTGCTATTATTAAAACCACACTATCTTGGTAACTGTTTTAATGAAACATAGCATACTTATTTTGCTGGTTTTCCTCCAGAGAATTGTGATTATAATCCCAGAGAAGCCAAATCAATTACATTTTTCATGACAAGCAACTAGCAGTCATAAAATTATAGATCTTGGAGATGTAAGAGATTTGTTGTATCACTTATACTCTTGAAATGCAATCCTTTCTAATGTAATGGTCTGATACAGCTAGCTGATGCTGTGCCAACTATTCAAAGATAAATGGGTTGAAAGATTTCTTTTCTGGGAGGACAACATTGTATCTCCTATCTAGAGTTGTTTATAGCCTTTTTTTTCTAAAAGACTCAGAAATCTTACTATCTTTATAGAGTTCCTACAACTGCTGACTTTCACACTGAAGGAAGAAAAGCACATGAAGTCCAAATCCACAGATAATCCAAAAGGCTTATTTCAAAGACTAGTTTTGACTTCCTCTGCTATCTAGACACTACCAAAGATACTTACAAAAGATTGTATTAGTAACAACTTTAGAGCAAAAAGGGAATTTAAGAGATCATCTAATCCTCCATTCACATATGAAAAAGACACTCAAGATTACATACCAAGTTAGTTGGGGGGGAGAGAAATGGTAAAAACAGATCTCCTGAAATCTTCATTTAGGCCACTTTCAGCTTTTTTATTACGGATTTTTATTTTGTCATATATCTCCTGCGCTAGCTTGCATATTAGTTTGTATAGGGTGAGTACTCAATGAATGCTATTTAAGTGCCACCATATGGTTTATACTCTCTTTGGAAGAGAAATAAATTTGGGGCTCCTAGAGAGGCAGCCTCCTGACATTCTATTAAATTTCATTTTTCAAAGGGATGTATGTAATCCCCTAGACACATACTTCTTCCCTGTGGTTTATACTTCTCTCAGAAAGAAAGTATACTAGGGATTTCTTGAGAGAACATTTTTCCAATCAGACCTGTATTATCTTAATACCTCATAGCAGAGAGCAGAGACCAAAGAGGAACATGTGAGCAGAATAAGGGGGCAAAATTTGCAAAACTTGGTATCCATCTGGGAGAAAAAAGAATAAAAAGTCAAGGATGACTCTTAGGTTGTTTAATTAGGTGACAAAAAGGATAGTGGTGCTCTTTGTGGGAATGGAAAAGTTAGCAAGAGAGCTAGGTATGGGAAAGAAAGATAATGAGCTCCATTATGGAATATGTTGAATTTAATGTGCCTAAAAGCTATCTAGCAGTAGAAGTCCAATAGGTGGTAGATAATTCAACTAAACAAATGAACATGTGATATGTAAGCCTTGTCTTTTAAGGATTGATAGTTTTAGTCTTGCTTTCATCTTAGACACTTAACAAAAGATATACACACATATATATACATACAAATATACATATATTTGTATGTATATATATATATGTATGTATTTATGTATGTGTATGTTTGCCTCTGCCCAAAATATTTGATTTCAACGTAGCTCACTTAACAATGTTTTTCAGTCGCATTTAACACAGAATAGTTCTTCAAGACGATGATGAACAGGGAGCAGAATAGTATGCTAACCTTTGAGTAAATGAAATTAAGAAATAATTATCATCCACTTTTCTGATGAGAGCAATTTCCTTTCTATTTTCCCTTTCCAATGGTTTATTCAGTTACCACAAAAAAGATTCATAACGCCAATTGGGAAAATCCAAAAGAGATGTCTCAGTAGCTCAAGGGTAGTTCAAGATAGATTATGTGGCTGAAGTCCTGTTTCACCTCTTCACCATCATTCTAGCCTAGCTCCTGCTGTTTCTGATTGTTACAAGCCCTTCTCTTTATCCCTTATTTGTCACCGCTATTCCCGACTGGTTCCTGCAGATTCTAGTTCAGTTTAAGAGCTTGTGTCATTTGCCCTAGTAATAAATGCTGCAAATATTTGCCATTCTCACTTAAACATTCCCTTCTCCTCCTTCCTACTTTGTTTTGTTTTGTTTGTCTTTTTTCTCTTTCTTAGCTACGCCTCAAGACTTTCTACTATGCCCCTTCAGTACATAGCATTTTGAGAAATTTATTGTTTTTTTAAACTATTGCCCTGTCTGCTGTTGTTCAATACAGCTGCTGTTGTTTAATATAGCTCCAGTATGTAGGTGTTGTTAGTGTCCTCAAATCAAAATCTCTTTGCCTTTTTAAATGCCTTACTTTTTGCTACTTTGGTAGTCTTCTTTATTTCAGGTTGACACTGTTAGTCAATTTGAGTTTTATTTTATTTTTTCTCTTCTCATTTGATCCTCAAATGGCATGAATGGAGTCAAGTTGGAGAAAATTATAACAATTCTTTTTTGTATTTCTACAATCTTTCACATTAAACTGTTTTTTCTTAAATGAAAAATTACTTTTACCTACATGATGTCACTTGATCTTAATAACTCTATGTCATGTAGATAGGACAGATGGTACTTAATCCATTTTTATAATTAAAAGTTTTTTTCTGGCATATTTGATACAATTACTTTTTTTTCAAAGAGTTTCTATATTTTTGTCCTATTTACATTGAATTGGTATAACTAAGTTTTTCAACATAATATAAGAAAAATTGCATATTTTTGTCTGTGTGATCACTTTTTTACCTTGTTTGATTAAGAATTATTCCCCTAGACATTGCTATGTTTATTTCATTATCTTCTAATTTTTTAATGCAAGACCTTTAACAATCAGATTGTATGTTTCAAACACTCTCTAAGATGCAAATTGACTTAATGTAATTTAGAACTACAAACTTTTAAACAATTAGATTGTCTGACAATCACATAGTTTGTCTAAAGATGTACTGAGTTCATGGACCTAAATGGAACTACAATCTCTACCTGGGCTCCACCCTCATTTATAGAAGAGGAAACTGAGGTCCAGAGAACATAAGTATTTTTTCCAAGGTCATACAGGGATTAAATGGAAAATCCAGGATTAGTACTAAGACCTAGTCCAATATTCTTTCCATTGCTTCTCAGGAAGTGTTCAACTAGAGGTTGGATAACTATCTAACAAGTATGCTCCAGAGAACAGTCAGGCTTTGGGTTAAGAGGTTGGACTAAATGATCTCTAAAAACCTTTTCTACCCTCAAAATTGTAATACTATTCATTAACTATAGGTTACATTTTTACATTTTACAGTAATTAATTGCTCCGTGTTCTTTCTGGTTTTTCACATCTTTTAAAGGAGCTTATTTATGAAAACTAGTTGTCATTATGGAAAACATCAGCAATGATTGGATTCATTTTACAATTTACATTCAATGGCATATACAATGCATTCTCAGGTGTCTCCTTTTTAACCTGGATAATGCTTAAATACAATACCTTCTTGATGACAATGAATTGGATTGAATAGAGAATGTCTCAGTAAGCAAGTCTCTCCAAGATTATTATCATATATGCAAAATCAGTGTTGAAAAGAATATAGATGAATCTGAACAATTTAAGGGGTGTGTATGTGTGTGTGTGTGTACATGCATGGGCGTGCACACATGTGTTGGATATGTACAGGGAGGCGTTTTAAACACTGAACTAAACAAAGAAGTGTTTGCTTTTCAAGGGGTTACTTCAGCAAAAGTAGGTTGTTATATCAAGAAGAGATGATGTAATAAATATCAGACTAAATAAATTTCAGAAAGGGAATTTTTTTCTATGAATCCTCCTCTTCTGCATTGGCACAGGAGAGCTCATATGTAAATGAGCTATCACTGCATAAAGAGTTTTCTCTCCAGTGACTAGCAAAGTGGTATCTGTGATTTAGAGAAGAGAGACTTTTCCCCCAGATTGCCAGCCTTAATTCATACTCTGGGAGAATGTTTCATATGGAGCTTGTGCTATTTGGGGTTCGAGAATATCTCAAAGCTAATTTGTAGTGTAGAAGGTTCCCATTTTGCTTATTCTTTACATCTCAAGCAAATATTTCTGAGGCCATAGGACCTTACTAGAAGGGCACATCTAGACCATCTCTTCTAGGGCTTCAGCATGTTTGATTGCAGGAGACTCTATTTTGGAGCCAGACTAGAGCTCAGTGGTATGTCAGAGAAATATTTTTGGTACAATGTTAGGATTTTTCCCTGATGCCTGTGGGAAGGTGGCAAAGGGGCATGTGACAGGCTTCACCTAGCACTAAACAAAACTACAGAAGACAGAAAAGTTCATATTCTTTATTATATTGGTAGATATTTGGGCTGAATTCAGTTCAGTTTAGCAATATTTGTAAAGCTCCTATTGTGGAGTACAAAAACTAGAACACTTAATCTTTGTTTTACAAGAATAGATAAATGGCAAACTATCAAAGAAGCTTAGAAACTTACTGAGCTATTCTGTAATCTTTGAGAACTTATGATTTCTCCTCCTTTTCCTCCTCCTTTTTCTTTTTCATCACCGCTACTACCATCATCATATTCATCTTCTTCTTTTTTTCCTTCTTTCTCTCTTATTTTTCTTGAGTAGTACTGTTATTATTGTTAGCTTCCATTCTCCTAACACTTCACAAAATCAGTAAATTTTACAACTTGATTCTCATAGCAAAGCTGTCAGATTTTTAAGTAATATCCCCATTTTAGAAATGAGAATTTTGAGAGGGAGAAGTATGATAAAACTAAAGAAGAGTAAATGATGTACACTATAAAATTCTGAGAATGAGGACTATGTTGTAGATCTTCAGCACCTTCTGGCATAGAATAGATGCTTAACAATGCTTGCTTACTTTTAAAAAACCTGTACATACTGACCCAGAGATTCTGCTTCTAGATCTATACAAAAGAGACAAGAGGAAAAGGAAAAAATACCCCTATATACAAAACAAGTAGTGTTATATGGATGTGATAAAATACTATTGTTTTGTAAGAAATGATGGAGTTAGTTTCAGAAAAATCTGGGAACATAGCAGCAAAGATCAGGAAAAGCATGAATGATATTCAAGGAGTATGAATAGAAAATCATAAAGTCTATGTTGAGGAGTAGATTGGAGATAAACTTGGACAGGTTGAATGAAACCAATTGATGGGTAAGAAAGCTGGACTTTAATAGCTAGAGATGCTATTGCAATCTTCTAAGCAGCAGCATGACATGCTCAAAGTAGTATTTTGGAAGACAAATTTGGCAGCTGTTCTCCCCAGTGTGTTCTTCTCTTCTCCACTCTTCTCACCAAAATAACAAAGTTTTGAGAAACATTTTTGCTACCTTGCATAGATGCTGCAGTTCCTTTGGTTGGCATAGGCCCAGTAGAACCTTGACTTTAAAGCAATTATTAAGGGTCTGAAATCAATTGATCTGTGATAAATAAAGCATATGCAAATGGTGAGTTGAATTGAATTGAAATGGATTAAATCAAATAGAATTGAAAATACAAACCTCAATTATTGATGAATGGTTTAAAAAATATTGAAGATTCCAAAAATTTTGTACCAGATTTACATTGGTTGTAACCCACATGCTAGCATCAAATTCTTAGCCTACTACCATCCCCTGTCACAGCAAACACAATTTTCTGTCAATCACAGAGTTAAGAAAAGAAAGAAAAGCTGGTAGATTTTTTTGGCTCTCCAATTTACAAAAAACCTATTGTTTATTTTATATGTTCTCCACATCAACTTAGAAATTGCATATACAGATTTCTAAAGTCTTTTTATAAAGATAAAATAAATACGAATATTTTTAAAGCTTTAAGACTTTCTTCAAAGAAGAAATAGAATTGGGGACAGAGGTTGAAAAATTATTTTCAAGTTAGATCAATCTGCACAAAACTGGACGAATGCCAGAATTCTTTAGCAATTAACATTACACTTTTCAAATACAAGCTTGGGAGATTACAGCTTTCTTGAGCCCTTAATAATATTCTCCAGATGCATTTGGGTTTAATTAGTTTAATTGTTCTATATTAAAAGTAGTTAACTCAGTAGTGTTCGGTATATCAGAAATAAACTCTTGAATTCTGCCTTTTTTTGTTGTTTTTCAGATTTTAAAAAGGGGCAATCCTATTTGTTGCTGTCCATTTCACTGTGAAGAATTTTCTTGGAGATCCTTGAAATATGTCATTGGCCCTTGCTAAAAGAGTGGTTTTCAACACTAGTTTTGTGACAATCCCAAGGGTTTCTAATTAATTGAATGCTACAAAATAGCGCTCTTTGCATAAGCATTAGCATTGGACACCATTCCAAAAGAAAGAATGACTTTCAAATCAAATTCAAATCATCAAATTGATGTCTAAAGAACCAGGATCATGGACAGCAGGCCTGATACAGAGCTGATTGCATATTCCACATATAGGGTATGTTTGGAATATTCCTCATCCCCTGCCATCATGGGATATCACAACCATGCTGGTGAAACATGCAAGTTTAGTCTGGGCTCTGGTGTTAGATTTCCTGCCACAATGACCCCCTCTCAGCTCCACAGTGATCTTGGATAGATTGCCCATGCCAAAGAATGCTCCATCACCAGAAGACCTAGAACAGTAGAGTTCCCACAACTCCCTAAAATCCTATAGCTACCAAGTTCATGTCTCTTGATCCCCTAATTCCAGTGATTTAGAGTCACTGTCTGCCAGAACAAAGGAAATACAAAGAACAACATAAAATCAAAACCTTTCTCCTGCTCCCTCTTTCCTAATCTTGTTTCTATCCAGCTTAATGATATCTCTTATCAGTTCCAAATTTCTGATTAATTATTATCAAACTTTCTTTCCTTTATCTCTTCATAGTTCCTTCTTTTAATGCTCACGGTAATTTGGCACATATCCTTCACAATTCTCCTATGCTGGTTGTTTTTTCACCATGGTCCAGGAGGAGTTGATATATTTCTTGTTTCGCTTTGCCATTTATAGATTCTTCTTCAGCCACTTTCACTCAACAACTATTTTTTCAATTACTGTTCACTCTATCCATTTGTACCATCTGATTCAGATCCTAGTAGTTGTGTTGTACCACATTCTAAGTCATTTTCTTTTCGTAGGAGTTAAGTATATGATTCATGGTGTTCCACCATCATACTCAAAGACTTCATTATATACGTTGATATTCTGTGCCCTTTATAAGCCCCCTCCCCATTATCTATTATTTGCCTCTACCTCAGCCACCAATATGTACGGTCATAGCCTAGATTTCACCCTTGTCCCTTGATTTGCCCCTCTATGACTCTAAACCCTTGTCTTTCCAAAATTTCCCAAACTTTCTTGTCTTTCTGTCTTTCTTTTTGCCGCAGTCCTAAACATTTTTTTTAAATTTCCAGTATCTAGACGGCACAGTAGAAAGAGTTCCTAGCCTGGAGTTAGGAATACTCTATTTTCTGAGTTCAGATTGGGCCTCAGACACTAGTTGTGTGACTTGGGAAAGTCATTTAACCATGTTTTCCTTAGTTTTTTTCTTTGTAAAAAAAAGCTGGACAAAGACATGATAAATCACTTTATATCTTTGCCAAGAAGACTCCAAATGGGATCAGATATTACTGAAAAATGACTAAACATGATTTATATTCTTTCCCACTCTTCTGGTAGTTCTGATCTTTCTTTCCTTGCCAATACTGTACAGTTAAAGCATTTAAGTTGATAATCTCTGTTACCCTTGACTCTCTTGCTGAATCATCTTACTGCTATCTACATTTTGCTAATTTTTATCTCTGCATCAGTTCTACTTTCTGCCTTGTCTGCTCAACCTCCCAAGATGCTGAACAACACACTGAGCAAAAGCCACAGTGCTGACTGGTTTCACAAGTTGTTGCTATCACCTGGGCAATCCTTCCCTATTTACTAACTTTTTCCCTATAATAAAGCGGTGTGTAGTAGGAGAAATATTAATGCTATCTTATGGAAGCTCAGGAGAGAAACTGTTAAATTTTCAGTATGAACATTTACACTTCAGGAATTCGAAAAGGCTACAAATCAGGATTGAGTTAATTGTTTTGCTGATTATCTAAACTTAAGTAAAGATAGAGAAAACATTAATGACACAAATAAAACTTAAAATTGAGTCCAGTTCTTTTTCAGAGGACTGACAAGTATTTAAAAGCAGTACCCTTACTTATAGACTACAAACATCCTCAGATTTATCCCTAATTCATTGTTCAATCATTTTTTTCAGTTGGGCTAAACTCCTTGTGACTCCATTTGGGATATTCTTGGCAAAGATACTGGAATGGTTTGCCATTTTATTCTCCAGCTTATTTTACAGATTAAAAACTGAAGCAAATAGGCTAGTAAGTTATCTGTGGCTAGATTTGAACTCAGGAAAAAGAATCTTCCTGACTACCAGCTCAGCATTCTACCTACTGTACTAACTTGTTATCCTAAATAGACATATATTGAGTATCGATTATGTGTCAGGCATTGTGCTAAGAACTGGGGATACAATTAATAATTCTCCCTCCTTGAGCTTATGATTTAATATGAGGAGGCAAAACACAAAAGGACACAGGGAATATGGGGATGGGATAAAGGAGAACAACGAAGGGGTATATATGGAGTTGAAATCAGAGAGAGCAACAGATTCGAGAGGAGTGAGTCATAAGTTCAGTTTCATTGGGAGGAGGAATTTGGTACTCTATCCTTCAGCCCTTCAATTAATTAGCAGTATAGCATGGTGATGAGATCAGAGATGGTGAGTTTAATCTAGAATTTTTTCTGTGGAATTGAAACCAAGTAGAACAGCAAATGCAGAGAGGAGTGTCCACCATCCCTTCAAGATATGTTTCAGTCTCTCTCTCCCCCCTCCCCTTTCTCCTCTCCTTCTTCCTCCTCCTCCTCCTCCTCCTCCTCCTCCTCCTCCTCCTCCTCCTCCTCCTCCTCCTTCTCCTTCTTCTTCTTCTTCTTCTTCTTCTTCTTCTTCTTCTTCTTCTTCTTCTTCTTCTTCTTCTTCTTCTTCTTCTTCTTCTTCTTCTTCTTCTTCTTCTTCTTCTTCTTCTTCTTCTTCTTCTTCTTCTTCTCCTCTCTCTCTCTCTCTCTCTCTCTCTCTCTCTCTCTCTCTCTCTCTGTCTCTGTGTCTGTCTGTCTGTCTCTGTCTCTGTCTCTGTCTCTGTCTCTGTCTCTGTCTCTCTCTCTCTCTCTCTCTCTCTCTCTCTCTCTCTCTCTCTCTCTCTCTCTCTTCTCTCTCTCTCTCTCTCTCTCTCTCTCTCTCTCTCTCTCCCCCCCCTCTCTCTCTCCCTCTCCCTCTCTCCCTCCCTCCCTCAATTGGGATTAAGTACCAGGTCCTCTGATTCCAGGGCTAATGCTCTATCCACTGGGCCATTTAGCTGCTTCCCTTTTTTGTGGACCAATTGGGGTTACCAATGATCTCTTAATTAGCAAATCAGACTAGTAAATTATATACTTTAATCCTCCTTGACCTTTTTGTACCTCAGCACTATTGACTACCCCCTCCTTTAATATAGCCTGTTTTCCTTTGCCATCCATGACCCTACTACTTTCTTCGTTCTTCTGTCCTCTGCCTGAGAAGGAGTCTCCTATAAATTAACATTTACTGGATAATCATTCCTCTCCCGTTCCCTTATTATTGCTAGTACTCAGTCCTTATTCTTATCTCTCCTTGTTTTCTCTCTCTGAGCTCACTTCCTTAGTCATTTCTTTCTGCCCTTTTTGATTCATATAACATTTTATACAGATGACTTTGAAATCTCTATGTCTGTTTTGGAACTCTAATTCAGTATCATTAATTATTTGCTAGATAACTCTTTCTTAATATTCTGAGTATTGTCTAAAATAAAAGTGATTATCTTTTCCCCAAAACTGTCCCTCATCCAATTTTTCTAACTTTGCTTAGGGAACTTCCATTTTCCCAATCATCTATATTTGTAATCTTCAAAAAATCATTGACTCTTCCTTCACCATTAAATTCAATTAGACACCATCTTGTTAGTATTATATCTGCTTTTTACTACCTGACCATTTCTTTTTCTAACAAATCAATGACACCCTAATTCAGGTTTTTATTACCACTTACCTAAACTATTATAATAGCTTTCTGATTGATCCCCGTGCTCTCAGTCTTTCTACTCTCCAATTCATTCTCTACAAGTCTACCAAAATAGTTTTCTATTTTCTGACCCTGGCATTTGCTTGCTCAAAAATCCTCAATAGCTTTCTACTGCCTATACGACAAATACAAATTTCTCAATCTGACATATTTTAGGTTCTCTCTCAAACAAGGACACAATTCTTTATGGGGTTTTATCACTAATAGCTATGTGTAAATAGGGATTTAAAGTAACAAAAATGAGAAAATGATGATTTTTAATATTTTAATTTAAAAAGTTAAATAAATAAGATTTATTTTCTCTTCCTATGACCTTTTCCCTTACCTTTCCCTTAAAATGAACAACAATAAAAAGGCAAATGAGAATTTCATAACAATTATGTAGTCAAGTAAATTTATTTTTCAATCTTGTCCCAAAATGTATGTTTTATTCTGCATTCTTGAATCTATCACTTCTCTAGCATGCTAACTTTGATTTTCATCTTCTGGAATAATGCTTTGTCATTTTATTAATCAGAATCCTCAGGTCTTTCAAAGTTGGAAAATCACAATGTTCTAACAAGTCTTAAATTATAATTATCTGTAGTCCTCATTAAAATATGCACTGAGGTAGGTCTGACCTGTTTGAACTCTTATATCCCCATTGTAAGGAATCATCCTTTTTATGTTCTTATCAGGCATTAACCCTCTTACAGGGTATATGGATATGGATATAAATATATACATATATGTATGAATTATACATACATGTGTATGAAAAGCTTTATTATGCTAGAGCTGATTTGCAAGGTAAACAGAGTTCTGAACATCCTCCTTGATGGCACAGAAAATTAGCTGAAGATGAAGGCTGGGGACTGCTGCAATGGCTTGTATGGAACTGAGATACCAGAGCAAAAGTCAGATGCAGGTAATTTTTGCAGCTCATGAAGGGAGCATAAAAATCAATACGTTGCCATGGTTTCTTCTCTTGGAGACCATGGCAATAGCAGAAAATACTCTGATACAGTAGCCACAGGGCTTTCCTCACAGCAATTTTTCCCTCAGGCCACATAATATTAAATTGATTTGCAAGTTGGACTTACAAAGACCTGATCCAATTTAGTCTTAGAGACACAAGTAAGTCACAATGCCCAGAAATTAATAATACCATGGGCACAGAGAGAACAAGTGTGCTCTAGTGGCAAGGAAACTGGATCAGGAGTCAAAAGACCTGGGTTCTAACTGGCACTAGCTGTTTGATGGGAAGAACTGACTTCTCTAAATCCCTGATTAGGGAAATCTGATTAGGCAAATGAGGGAAAACTGATTAAGCAAATCAAAACAACTCTGAGGGATTACTTTATATTATCAAATTTGGCTAATATAACAGAAAAGGAAAATGACAAATGTTGGAGATGTGAAAAAACTGGAACACTAATGCACTGTTGGTGGAGTTGTGAACCAATCCAACCATTCTGTGGAAAATATGGAACTATGCTCAAAGTGTATCCTTTGACCCAACAATCCATAGAATGGGTTGAATAACAGTTATATCACTATTCCATCAAATGTTGGGATAGAAAGAGCTATAAAAGTAAAAGGTATGTGCGTGCCTGTGTGTGTGTGTGTGTGTGTGTGTGTGTGTGTGTGGCAGTGCTATTTAAACAGCAAAGCATTATACAAATGCAATATTAAAACTTGAACAGCTTCAAAGTACACTCATAAGGGACAGTTAGAGGATTTTATTAAGAGAGCTGGGAGGAACACTGGAAGTTTTCTAGAATGATTGCCTACTTGAGGAAACTGCGGCCCAAAGAGGGATTTCATGACTTTTCAAGTCACAAAGATATCATAATATTATGAATAATCAAAAGTAGAGCTGAAATTTGACCTTAGGTTCTTTGATTCAATCTTTCCATTGTACTCTGAATTTGTCGTCAAATGTCTTTATTTGCTCTGTATTAGGTGCTAGGATATAAAAACAAAAATGGAACCATTTCTGTTCCTCAATGGGGTATGTTCACAAATTAGTGTAGCATACAAAGTAGAGTACTATTGGGAAGAAGTGATTCTTAAAGTCTAATACATGCTATTTCTAAGATACCAACATGGGAAAAAAGATTCCTAGGTATATATGAATAGACCTAGCATTTGGAGAATTGTAATCAGTGGAAATGGGTCTTTAACACGCTATTTCATCTTCCAAACCTACATTAGCCCCTCTTATATCCCAATCCATGCCTATCATGGCCACCATTAGGGTCTATTTTGATATGTGAAAGATGGATGAGCTGTTTGAATTCTGACTCTGTCATATGGCTCTGATGAGACACTAACATCAACGATGCCATTAGAGTGTATTATTTTAAGTAATTATTCTTTCAAAAGAGATGCTAAACCCAGCTATTTAACAGTACCTATTAAGTAGTGGTCCCTGGTGCCCAGAAGAAAGCCCTGACCACCCCAACCATGCTGAGGCTTTGTATATTTGGAAAGTAGCAAGTAGAACTTAATAACCATAGTTGACATTCCTAGGCTGTATTAAGGTTAACAAGACAGCCAGACATCCCAGTGGTTAGAGCACTGGGCCTGGAGTCAGGAAGATTTCTCTGTCTGAGTTTGTATCAGGCCTCAGACACTCACTAGCTGTTTGTCCTGGATAAGTCACTTAACCTTGTTTCCCTTAGTTTCTACATTTTCAAATTGAGCTGGAGAAGGAAAGGCAAAGCATCTTTACCAAGAAAATTTCAAACAAGGTCATGAAGAGGTGGGCAGTATTGAAAAATGACAACTGTCACAATAAAGATTTGTAAAGTACTTTACATGTATTAGCTCATTTTACCTTGATACCAATACAATGAAGTAGGTATTACTGTTATTCCATTTTAAACAGTTTCAGAGAAGTTAACTGATTTGTTCAAGGTCACAGAACTATTAAGTGCCAAGAAGGAATTCAGACAATTCTTCTTTAATTCAAATTTTATATTCTCCTTTATTTCTTGTTGTTTCTATACAGGCAGAGCCAGTAATTCCAATGGGACAATTATGAGAAATGTGGTAAATGTAGAAAAAGGTTATTCATGGGAACTTTGTGAGAAATAAGGAAGAGAAAAAGGGGCAAAGTCTGAATGCTTTTTGGGAAGCAGTTTTAAAGGATTCATTGAAGGATAAGTAGGATTCAATGGATTAATATTGTATAAAAGAATTCAGACTAGATGGGATAGGAAATTCTTAAAAATAATTTTCCAGAGACACAATTTTAAAAGATAGATTTAGAGGATTCTGGGAAGATGGCGAAATTGGTGAGAAAAATTTTGGCTCTCCAAATTTCCTCCACAAAAAAAAAAAAAAAAAAAAAAAAAAAAATTACTTTGGGGCTACAGTACAACAATGACAATAAACAGTGTTTCCTAGACTGATAATCTAGAAAAGATAGTGCCTTATAGACTGAAAGTTTAGAAAAAAGAGCTTTTTTAGAATACTTTTTAAGCAGAGAATATTAAAAAGAGATCTTTATAGACTGACTTTGGAAAAGAATACTTCCTAGATGGAGGCTCTAGAAGAGAAAAGCTCTAGACTGAGAATCTAAAAAAGAGAGTATCTAGACTGAGGATACAAATGAGTGCTTTTCTTGACTGAGAATCTAGAAAAGAGTGCTTTTCTACAATACATTCTAGACTGAGAATCTAGAAAAGAGGGTGCTCTCTATACAATGACTCTAGAAAAGAATGCTTCGTAGAGTGAGAATCTGGGGGAGAGTGGTTTTTTTTTTAAGACTGAGAATCTAGAAAAGAGTGCTTTTTATTTCCTAAAGTGTTTTCTAGAACAAGTGCCGAGAAAAGAAAGTAGTTCTAGACTTTAAATCTAGAGAAGAAAGTGTGTTCTAGACTATGAATATCGAAAAGAGTGCTTCTTAGATTGAGAATGTAGAAAAAAGTGCTTTTCAAACTGAGAATTTTAAAAAAGAGCTTTTCTAGACTGAGGATCTATAACAGTGCTTTTCTCATATGGTTTCTAGCCTGGGAATCCAGAAAAGAATACTTCCCAGACTGAGAATCGGGGGAGTGGGGATGAGGAGTGCTTTTCTAAACTGAGAATCCAGAAGAGTGCTTCCTAGACTGAGAACCTAGATAAGAGAGTTGTTTTTAAACAGTGAATCTAGAAAAGAGTGCTTTTCTAGAGTACTTTAGCAAGTGGAAACTAATGTCTCTAAACCCATCAAGAAACAATAGAACAAACCACAAAATCAATAAGAAAGAAGTTAAGGAGGTAAACAAAATGTTAGAAAAGTTAGGTATGCTAGATCTTTGGAGAAAATTAAATGGAGACAGAAAGGAGTTTATTTTTTTCTCAGCGGTTCATGGAACTTATACAAAAATTTACCATGTGTTAGGGCATAAAACCCTCAAAATCAAATGCAGAAAGGCAGAAATATTCAATGCATTTTTTTCAGATCATGATGCAATAAAAATCACATGCAATATAAGGCCAGAAGAAAATAGAGCAAAAAGTAATTGGAAACTAAATAATCTCATCCTAAAGAATGAATGGGTGAAACAGCAAATCAAAGACACAACAAATAACAAGAGAATGACAATAATGAGACAACAAAATCGGTCCCAGCTTTTGGGATAATAATTTATTATTTGACAAAAACTGCTGGAAAAATTGAAAAGTAGTATGGCAGAAAGTAGTCATAGACTTACACCTAACACTGTATACTAAGAAAAGGTCGAAATGGGTTCCTAATCTAGACATAAAGAATGATATTATAAACAAATTAGAAGAACAGAGGATAATTTACCTCTCAGATCTGTGGAGTAGGAAGTAATTTGTGACCAAAGAAGAACTAGAAATCGTTATTGATCCTAAAATAGATAATTTTGATTATATTAAGTTAAAAAGTTTTTGTATAAACAAAACTAATGCAGACAAATTAGAAGGAAAGCAATATATTGGGAAAACATTTTTACATCCAAAGGATCTGATAAAGGCCTCATTTCTAAAATATATAGAGAATTGGCTCAAATTTATAATAATTCAAGCCATTCTCCAAATGAAAAATGGTCAAAGGATATGAACATACAATTTTCAGATGAAGAAATTGAAACTATTTGTACTCATATTAAAAGATGTTCCAAATCACTACTGATCAGATAAATGCAAATTAAGACAACTCTGAGATACCATTACATACCTCTGAGATTGGCTAAGAGGACAAGAAAAGATAATGATGAATGTTGGAGGGGATGCTGGAATACTGGGACACTGATGCATTTTTGGTGAAGTTGTGAATGGATCCAACCATTTTGGAGAGCAATTTGGAACTATGCTCAAAAAGTTATCAAACTGTGCAAATCCCAGTAGTGTTTCTACAGGGATTATATCCCAAAGAGATATTAAAGGAGGGAAAGGGTCCCACATGTGCAAAAATGTTTATAGCAACCCCTTTTTGTAGTGGCAAGAAACTGGAAACTGAGAGGATGCCCATCAGTTGGAGAATGACTGAGTAAATTTTGGTGTATGAATGCTATGGAATACTATTGTTCTATAATAAATGACCAGCAGGATGATTTCAGAGAGGCCTGGAGAGACTTACATGAACTGATGCTAAGTGAAGTGAGTAGAACCAGGAGATCATTATATATTTCAACAACAATACTACATGATGACAGTTCTGATGGACATGGCTCTCTTCAAAAATGAGATGATTCAAACCCGTTCCACTTGTTCAGTGACAGGAGAGAGGACTGTGGGAACTGAGTGTAGAACACAACATAGTATTCTCACTCTCTTTGTTATTTGTTTGCATTTTGTTTTCTTTCTCAGTTTTTTCTTTTTCTTCCTTCTTGATCTGATTTTTCTTGTGCAACAAGGTAACTGTATAAATATGTATACATATATTGGATCTAACATGTATTTCAACATATTTTGTTAGACTACCTGCCAGCTAAGGGAGGGGGTGGATGGGAAGGAGAGGAAAATTTGGAACAAAAGGTTTTGCAAGGGTCAATGTTGGAAAAATTACCAATGCATATGCTTTGTAAATAAAAAAGCTTTAATAATAAAAATGACAAATATCAGGTAAAGTGGGAAAATATATAATAAACTTTTGGTGGAATTGAGAAATCCATTGTGTCCAGCTGTGTCTAACTATTCTGGAAAACAATTTGGAATTCTACTCAAAGGATTTTCACCCAGTAACACCATTACTATATATGTATCCTAAAGAAAAAATGAAAAAGGCCTCTATATACAAAAGTATTTATGGCAGGTTTTTGTGTGTGTGTGTGTGTGTGTGTGTGTGTGTGTGTGTGTGTGTGTGTGTGTTGGCAAAGAATTGGAAACTGAGAGGAAATTCATCAAGGTATAGCTAAACAAATTGTGGTATAGAATATTAGGGGAATTAATGAAGTAAAAAAATGTGAAGAAAGATGGCTAGCTGTACCAGATCTCCAACTATAACATAAGGTGATAATCAGCAAAATTATCTCATACAGGCTAAGAAATGGAGTAATAGATTAATGGACTAGATTAGGTGAACAAAGACACAATAATCTAGTGTTGGATAAATCTAAAGACACCAGCTTCTGAGACAGAAACCTACTATTTGATTAAAAAAAAAAAGCTAAGGAAATTAGAAAAAAAAGCATGGTAGAAACTAGGCATAAACTAACATCTCATATATTACAAGATAAGCTCAAAATGGGTACATAATTTAGACATAAAGGGTTATGCCATATGCAAATTAGAATAGAAAAGAATGGTTTACTTGTCAGAACTATAAAGAAAAGAAAAATTTAGGACCAAATCAGATTTTAAGATTTAAAATCTTGTAATGATGTAAAACAGATAATTTTGATTATATTAAAAACATTTTGCACAGAGCCAAATTGGGCAACAATCTTTATAGCTAATGTCATTGATAAAAGATCTAATTTCTTAAATACATAGGGAACTGAGTCAAATGTATAATAATATGTCATTCCCCAGCTGATAAGCAATCAAAAAATATGAGCAGGTAGTTTTCAAATGAAGAAAATCAAAGTTACCTATAGTCATATAAAAAAAGGCTCTAAAACACTATTAATCAGAGAAAAGCAAATTTTAAAAATTTTGAGTTACCAATTCACACTTATCATATTGACTAATATGACAGAAAAGGAAAATGATAAAAGGTGAAGGGAATGTGGGAAAATCAGGATACCACTCTGCACTGCTGGTATAGGTGTGAACTGATCCAACCATTCTGGAGAGTAATTCTGGAGAGAAATAAAAAGACACATTTCAGAAAACCTATATTTACATTAACTGAGGCATAGTGGAGTGGAACCAGGATATCATTATGCACAGTAACAGTAATGTTGTAAAAGGATCAATTGCAAATGGCTTAGCTGTTTTCAACAATACAATGATCCATAATGTTTCCATAGGATTCCAAGGGAATCCAAGGGATATTTGTATCCAGGGAGAAAACTGAGAGAACCGGAATACATATCAAAACATATTATTTTCACTTTCTTTCCTTTTATGTTTTCTCCCTTTTGATGTGTTTCTTCTTTTACAACATGACTAATATGAAAGTATGTTTTAAAAGATTTTACACACACACACACACACACACACACGCACACACAACCCATATCAAATCGCTTACTTAATGAATGGGGAGGCGTGGGAAAGAACAAATTCAGAATTCAGGTTTTTAAAGTATTTTATTTTTCCAAATACATGCAAACATTGATCTTTGCAAAACCTTGTGTTCCAAATTTTTTTTCTCTTTTTCCCTTACCTCTTCCCCAAGACAGCAAGCAATCGGATATAGGTTAAACATGTGCAATTCTTCTAAACATATTTCCATATTTGTTATGTAGCTCAAGAAAAATCGGATCAAAAGGGAAAAAAAACACTAGAAAGGAAAAAAGCAAAAAAACAATAACAAAGGATGAAAATACTATGCTTTGATCCACATTCAGTCTTAATAATTCTCTCTCTGCATGTGAATAGTACTTTCCATCACAAATCTATTGGAATTGCCTTGAATCACCTACTTATTGAAAAGAGACAAGTCCATCACAGTTGATCATCACATAATCTTGTTGTTACTGAGTACAATGTTCAGTTCATTTTGCTTAGCATGAGTTCATATAAATATTTCCAGACTTTTCTGAAATCAGTCTGTTCAATATTTCATATAGAACAATAATATCCTATTACATTCATTATCATGACTTATTCAGTCATTCCCCAACTGATGGACAGCTACTCAATTTCCAAGAACTTATTTTGTTAAATGAATGTTAAATTTTTTCTTTTAATTGGAAAAAAATAAATACTATTAAAACACAAATTGTGATATATATTGTGATAGAACACTATTGTGCTATAAAAAATGATGATGGGGATGATTTCAGAAAAACTTGGGAAAATCTATATGAACAGCTGCACAATGAAGTAAGCAGAGCCAGGAGAATGCTATATAAAGGAATGGCATTGTAATCATGATCAGTTGTGAAAGATTGAACAACTCTGGCCAAGACAATAATCCAAGGCAATTCTAAAGGACTCATGATTAAATGCTACCTACCTCCAGAAAGAATAATAGCAAATTCAAAACTCAAATTGAAGAATAATTTTCTTCATTTTTCTTGGTTTTTTTTGACATGATTAATATGGAAATAGTTTATATGATTTAACTTTTATAACTGATATCATATGGCTTGTTTTCTTGATGAGTAATGGAGGATTGAGAGCAAGAAAGAAAATTACAAAAAATAAAAGAATGTTAAAAAAAAAAAAGGTTTATTATTCTTGTTTTATAATTGAGGAAACCAAAGCAGATGTCTACTAAATTATTTGCTCAGGGTCATAAAGTTGTAAAGTGTCTGAGGCTCTATTTGTATTCAGGATTTCTCTGATTGCAGGCCCAATGTTCTATCCATTCTGCCACTTCTAGTGCAAACTAGTGCCTTGTTCTCTGGCATTAGCATTCATCTCTCCTATATGCATTGTATGTGTCCATTTATTTACATTTATCTCCCCCACATTAGAATATGAGTTCTTTGAGACCAAATAGTCTCAAGCCCTTTGAAAAAGGTGGCTGCTTTTACTTTTCATTGAATTACTAGCACTTAGCAAAGTGCCTAACATACAGTAACCATTAATAAAATTTTCTTGTTTGAGTGGTCATTTCTGACATAATAAAAAGTTTCTCTGTGCTTGTCAGAATCAAGTAGAGAAGAGGAGTTTCTCTCATTACTTACTCTGCAAACAATTGAAATTTCCATTAAGACAAGTTAGAAAATTACTAGCTACTCTATTTTTTTATAAAACCCAAATTCAGAAAATGTCTGGAAAATTGATGTTTCTCATCACTGTTCTATCCGCCCTCCACACCAGCCAAATGATTAGTTTCTCCAAATTCTCATCTATTTCCCTCTGTCCAGCTGTGATTTTACTAAAATATAAAAATAATATATTTTCTGTTTTTCCTCCACTGATATTCATCCACATACTATTTTTCATGCTTCCTTTCTCTGGATTAATTCTTAGACATATATCTTCTTAATATATAATATAACTGCATAAAAACTCTTTTGCAAATCTTGTTCCTTATTAGGCTACTCTCCCAAACTACACTCCAGGCCCACCAAGTAACAGTTATACCTAAAGACTCAAATTTGCTTCCTTGAATTAAAATAACTGTTTAACCTTTCCTGTGGCCTGTGCTTTAAACATTTGTATATGGATATCTGGATTTCTTAGATTTTTGACTTCTGTGAATTCTCTCCTAAATTCTTGTATTTACAGTGTAATAATTCTTTATAGTCTCTTGCTTCATGGATATATGTAGACAGTTTTCTCTTCCTCCCTTCAATTCAAAAAGCACTTTAAAATTGGATTTGTAACACTCTAAGTAAATTAATGTTTACTAGCCCTTGTACTATGCACTCTATCTCTGTACAAGAACCATTTGTTTCTCTTGGTCACTGTGCAGAAATCCAAACTCTAGATATCTTCTGAATCAAATATTTATTTTCCAAATCTACCTTTCTTTCTTGAAGTTCCTATTTCTGATTACCAGCAGTAGTGAAAATACCATGTATTATTCTACTATTCTTAACTTTTTACCAAAAACTTCATCATCTTTAGATTTTCTTTCCATATTACTTATGTGGTTCATTAGATATGGATGGAAAAAATTCCAAAAATAAACCCATGATTTCCAGCGTCTTTAAGGAAATGCACAGAGAGGTGGCAACAAATAAGAAAAATTATAATATTGAGATAAGGAGGCAAATTCATTCTCATTGGTGTTGCTGAGATTTGAGAGAATAGAACTAATAAACAGAATATGGTTATGAAAGATATTTCTTTTCCACAATAGATAAATGTTTAAAGATACAAGCAATTCAAAAGAATTATAAATTATATACAATTATATAAAATATTACTCTGAATCACTAATAGCAAAGAACGCAAAATAAGGTTACACTTCACACTATGCAAATTGGCAAAGATGATGAAAAGGTGGAAAGTCAGCATTAGAGAGCAATAGAAAGCCAGGAATATTAATATGTTGTTGGTAGATCTATAAAGTGATTCAACTGTTTTGGCTGGAATATCATATTAATTTGAAATTATACAATAAAAATGACTAAGTGACCCACACCCCACAATCCTACCATTGGGCACATAGCTATTGAAAATTAAAGACAGACAATTAAAGACCAAGATAATCATAAAAAAATTTTGAAGTAACCAAGAACTGGAAACAAAGTAGATACTCAACCAATGGAGAATAGTTCAGGAAAAGTCTGCAATGTGTGAATTTGATTATTATTGTGTGGTAAGAAATGACAAAGACATAAAATTTAGGAAAACTTGGAACATAGGTATGAACAGCTTCAAAATGAACAAGAGATTCATAAATACACATGCTGAGAACATTGTAAAGGAAAAGAGCACCTAAGGGAAGCTGAACTCTGAATAATTGAAAAACCAATGAAGATCTTGGAAAACAGATAATGAAAAATGCCTTTCTTCCTCTACACCTTTCATGGTAGAGAGGTACTAACATACAAGGTTAAATATGTTGTCAGCTATGCTTACTGCATCAAATATTTTTGTTAATTATTTTTGTCTTTAATAGAGAATGGTTTAATTTGAAGTAGATGATTTACAGCATCAATAAAATTTATTACAACCAAATCCTATACAAGTTAGTGAGAAAAGAAAAAAGGTATATCTTACTAAACAGAAACAAATAAAAGGGGTTGTAAAGCAAGATATATTTGTTTTATTTGTTAACAGGATATATTTGTATAGGAGAAATAGAGAAGCTAGAAATGTAAGAAATTATTTAGATAAGAATTCACAAAGGGAACAATAGAAATAATATTGTCTTTAGCACTTGTACAGAAGGACAAAAAAAAAGATGAAATAATTACAGCTAAGGCATTTAGCCTGAATCTAGGGTCAGGAAAACCTAAGGTCAAACCTAGGCTCGGACACTTGCTAGCCACATGTCCCTGGGCAAGTAACTTAACTTATCTCAGTTTCCTTAATTATAAATAAGGTTAATAATAGCACCTACCTCATGAAGTTGAAAAAATCAAATAAGATATTTGTAAAATCCTTAGCATAATCTTAAAGAACTATGTAAATGTTATTATTATTATTACCCCCTGCCACTACCACTACCTCTACCATTATTATCATCATTATCATGTGATGGTGGCTACTCTGGCCCTCACCGCTTGAAAGTCAGTGTTGCATTTCACTTCTTCCCCAGAGTTCTGTTCTAGTTTTTCTTCCATTAGCTCTAGACCTTCCTTACTAGTGGTATTTCCTCAGTTTTCAGATTCACTCTTAACAAGGTACCTTTAAAGGCACAGCAAGAATAAACACTCCCTGCCATATTTGGGGGCATAATCCCCACTCCTGCCAGTTTCTGGAGAGGGAGGTGGATTAGGTTTACAGTTTAGCTCAATTTCAAGTCACCCTGGTTTGGCTTGGGTCAGGTGGGGATTCTATTACCTTCACCTAGAACTGAAAAAAAATAAATGGAACATTCCAAAAGAAAGAAACCAACAAAGCAAGCCTTTTCTCTGTACCAACGGGCCTGAAATGAGAAGCGGGAAGGTTACATTCCTCTCCTGCATACTCAGTCGTTTCATGGTGCGTTAATGTGAATGCATTTGGATCTTTATACTTTCTGGATGTTATAAGAAAAAGACCTTAATTGTCTCAGTAAGGTTAGGGTTTACAGGAAGGCCTGTTCCAGCTGTACAGTCAATAGAGAGATTATTGATACCCATGTGGTAGAGGAGCACAGGATAAGTTCTCCCATCCAAATTAGATGACCTAGGCATGTGTAAAGCTCCTTCTCCCGTACACCACAATAATAATAACCTGACTTGGAAGTGTGATACAGAAGTTATATCTTCTCTTTTTTAAACAAGTCCCAAACTTTAATGTTAAACACCATGTTTATCTAAAAAGAAGAATTATATCAAACTTCAAATATCCAAATAAAAGCCTAAGCCTTTATGGGAATAATAAAGCATTCACTTAACAAAGTTGTTATGAAAACCAAAAAAGATAACATAAAGTACTATATAAATTCCAGTTATTATTATTATTATTAGCAATAACTAGGGGCAGCTAGGTGGTGCAGTGGATAGAGCACCAGCCCTGAAGTCAAGAGGTTCAAATCTGACATCAGACACTTAGCACTTCCTAGTTTGTGACCCTGGGAAAGTCACTTAACCACAATTGCCTCAGGGAAAAAAAATATTAGCTATATCTCAATGGAGTCCTCAAACTGGTGATTAGTGATCAAGAATAATGTTGCATTTAGGGGCAGAGATCTCTGATTTTAATGTTTATTACATTAAACATCAGTAGAAGACAATCTGAAATCTTTTAAACCTGAGAAAAGTTTTCGCCCCCCCCTTGGTAATCTTCATCTAAAATACAATCAGATTCCATTATGATGCTTATGTGAAACTTTCTCTAATAATAACTTGCTTTGCCATATTATTTTAAGACTTTTAAAGTTCTCTATGCATGCTAACTCACTTGATTTATATAATAACCCTATGAAGTAAAGATTATTAAAATCTCCATTTTATAGATGAAGAAACTAAGGTATAGAGGAGTTAAGTGAGTGACTTACTCAAGTAACTTGCCCTGTTATCACAAAGATAACTGTCTTAGATAAAATTTGAACTCAGCTCTTCCTACAGTCTTCCTGTAGACTATCCACTTTGCCTCTCAGTTGCCCCTTCTCTATAAGCAGTTGTTCTGTTTCATATGATGTCATATTATGGATTGACCTGTGATGGATCAAAATCCATACAATTTCAAATCCTAATATAAGAAAGTTTTCTTTTAGTATTCTAAAGCTGCCTCTTTTAGTGAATGGCATTGTGGTTTAGTATGATGGACCACATACTACCAAATATAGAATCTTTGATTCTTACCACTTCTGTTTCTCACATCTATTTCCTTCAGAAAATTATTTTTCTACTTTATTGTATCCTTTTTCTCATTTAAAAAAATAAGTAGGTAAGTAGACAGATGGTTAGATAGATAGATGGAACATACATACAGTCGTTCATATATAACAAAAGACAGCATCAAAGTTTGGAATAACTATGCAGATAAGACAAATGATAATAAAAATTCCACAAGGAAAAAGTAATGTGTAAATGCTAAATAACATATTTAATCTAACTAGGCCTGCCTGGTTAGCTCTGATAACCTGAATGGGGAAATGGGGAGGGAAAGAAATACTGCCCTGATTGGTAATTAACTATGTGGGACCAACTATAAGATTAGTTGAAAATATCATGGGAGACAAAAATAGATATTTTATAGCAGGGAATTAACTATTTTACATACATATATACATCATACACATATATTTGTTTTGTTAAGTATTTCCTAACTAAATTTAAAAACTTTTAACATTCAATTTTATCTAAGACACTTAATTATCTTTGTGATAACAGGACAAGTTACTTGAGCAAGTCACTCACTTAACTCCTCTATACCTTAGTTTCTTCATCTATAAAATGGAGATTTTAATAATCTTTACTTCATAGGGTTATTATGTAAATCAAGTGAGTTAGCATGCATAGAGAACTTTAAAAGTCTTAATAATGGCAAAGCAAGTTATTATTAGAGAAAGTTTCACATAAGCATCATAATGGAATCTGATTGTATTCAATTTTTAAAAATTTGAGTTCCAATTTTTCTCCCTTCTCTTAGCAAGCAACATATCAATTATACATATGAAGTCATGCAAAACACAATTTCCAGATTATTCATGTTGCAAGAGGAAACACACCAAAAAATCCCCCACACTTCAATTTTTATTCTGATCAATAGTTTGCTCTCTACATGTGGGCAGCATTTTTAATCATGGATCTTTTGGAATTGTATTGATCAGAGTAGCTAAGTCTTTCACAGTTGATCATTGGCACAATATTATTTTCTTGTATCCAGTGTTCTCGTGATATTTTGGATTATTCTAATTGTTAGGAAATTTTGGCTTAATAAATGTGGGTCTTTCAACTTCTACCCATCTCTCTTAAGTCTTGGCCCCTGTGGCCATACAGAACATGTCTAATATCCTTTTACATGATACCTTTTCTATTGGATTTGGAATCAAAGGACCTGGGTTCAAATCCTAATTCTATCAATCATTACTTCATTTCTTTGGGCAGATCATTTTGCCTCTCTAAGGGTCAATTTTCTCATCTGTAATTTTTTTTTAATTTTTTAAATTAATTTTTATAATTATAACATTTTTGACAGTACATATGCATAGGTAATTTTTTTACAACATTATCCCTTGTACTCCCTTCTGTTCTGAATTTTTCCCCTCCTTCCTTCCACCCCCTCCCCTAGATGGCAGGCATTCCCATACATATTAAATATCTTATATCCTAGGTACAATATATATGTTAGAACCTAATTTTTTTGTTGTTGTTGAAAAGGAAGAATTGTATTCTGAAGGTAAAAATAATCTGGGAAGAAAAAAAAATGGTCACAGTTTACAATCATTTCCCAGTGTTCCTTTTCTGGATGTAGCTTATTCTGTCCACCATTGATCAGTTGGAATTGGATTAGCTCTTCCTTATGTTGAAGATATCCGCTTCCATCAGAATACATCCTCATACAGTATCATTGTTGAAGTGTGTAATGATCTCCTAGTTCTGCTCGTTTCACTCAGCATCAGTTGATGTAAGTCTCTCCAAGCCTCTCTGTATTCCTCCTGTTGGTCATTTCTTACAGAACAATAATATTCCATAGCATTCATATACCATAATTTACCCAACCATTCTCCAATTGATGGACATCCATTCATTTTCCAGTTTCTAGCCACTACAAAAAGGGCTGCCACAAACATTTTGGCACATTACAGGTCCCTTTCCCTTCTTTAGTATTTCCTTTGGATATAAGCCCAGTAGTAGCGCTGCTGGATCAAAGGGTATGTACAGTTTGATAACTTTTTGGGCATAATTCCAGATTACTCTCCAGAATGGTTGGATTCTTTCACAACTCCACCAACAATGCATCAGTGTCCCAGTTTTCCCACAGCCCCTCCAACATTCATCGTTATTAGTTCCTGTCATCTTAGCCAATCTGACAGGTGTATAATGATATCTCAGAGTTGTCTTAATTTGCATTTCTCTGATCAATAGTGATTTGGAACACTCTTTCATATGAGTGTAAATAGTTTCAATTTCATCATCTGAAAATTGTCTGTTCATATCCTTTGACCATTTATCAATTGGAGAATGGCTTGATTTCTTATAAATTAAAGTCAATTCTCTGTATATTTTGGAGATGAGGCCTTTATCAGAACCTTTAACTGTAAAAATGTTTTCCCAATTTGTTACTTCCCTTCTAATCTTGTTTGCATTAGTTTTGTTTGTGCAGAAACTTTTTAATTTGGTGTAATCAAAATTTTCTATTTTGTGATCAATAATGATCTCTAGTTCTCCTTTGGACACAAATTCCTTCCTCCTCCACAAGTCTGAGAGGTAAACCATCCCATGTTCCTCCAATTTATTTGTGATTTCATTCTTTATGCCTAAATCTTGGACCCATTTTGATCTTATCTTAGTATGTGGTGTTAATGTGGGTCCATGCCTAGTTTCTGCCATACTAATTTCCAGTTTTCCCAGCAGTTTTTGTCAAATAATGAATTCTTATCCCAAAAGTTGGGATCATTGGGTTTATCAAACACTAGATTGCTATTTTTATTCACTATCTTGCCCTGTGAACCTGACCTATGCCACTGATCAACTAGTCTATATTTTAGCCAATACCAAATGGTTTTGGTGACTGTTGCTTTATAATATAGTTCTGGATCAGGTACAGCTAGACCACCTTCATTTAATTTTTTTTTCATTACTTCCCTTGAAATTCTCGACCTTTTGTTGTTCCATGTTCCAACATGTTGATCCATGTTGTTGTTGAATTCTGTTGTTATTTTTTCTAGGTCATTAAAATAGTTTCTTGGGAGTCTGATTGGTATAGCACTAAGTAAATAGATTAGTTTAGGGAGTATTGTCATCTTAATTATATTCGCTCGGCTTATCCAGGAGCACTCAATGTCTTTCCAATTATTTAAATCTGACTTTATTTTTGTGGCAAGTGTTTCATAATTTTGCTCATATAATTCCTGACTTTTCTTTGGTAGATATATTTCCAAATATTTAATACTATCAACAGTTATTTTGAATGGAATTTCTCTTTGTATCTCTTGCTGTTGGATTGTGTTGGTAATGTATAAAAATGGTGAGGATTTATGTGGATTTATTTTGTATCCTGCAACTTTGCTAAAGTTCTGAATTATTTCTAATAGCTTTTTAGCAGAGTCTTTGGGGTTCTCTAAGTATACCATCATGTCATCTGCAAAGAGTGATAGTTTGATTTCCTCATTTCCTACTCTAATTCCTTGAATCTCTTTCTAGGCTCTTATTGCCGAGGCTAGCATTTCTAGTACTATATTGAATAGTAATGGTGATAGTGGGCAACCTTGTTTCACTCTCTCATCTGTAAAATTAAGAAGTTAGACTAAATGATTTTTAAGGCTCTTTCTGGTTCTAAATCTATGATCTATGGCTGTACAAGTAATGGAAGACAGTTACTATGTCTCCAGTGAGTCTTTTTTCCTTCACAATACAAACTCTGCCCTTTCAGAATTAGAAATAACCTGAAAAAGAGCTGTTTAAATCTAAGCTGATCTAATCCAATAAGCATTTGATGAGCATCTACCAAGTACAAGGTTCTGTCCTAGGTGCTGGAGAGACAAAGATAAAACAAAAACACTACTCCTTTAAGGACCTAACACTGAATGCCACATACATTTGAAAGGCAGTGGTATTCTATTTATGTAAAATTTAGGGTATTATAAGATTTCAGAGAGGATGAAAAGAAGCATTTAAGACAAGGTGAATTTGGGGAAACAGAAGAGAGGGTAGAAAGAAAAGGAACAGATAGATTGACTGTAGTCTCAGATACAACAGACGTCTCCTTTAATCCCAGTAGGTTTTATCCAACTCTAGCTCATTTTGAAGAACAGAAGAGGCAGGAGAAAAAAATGGAATTTTTTATCTACTTTTCATCCCTAATGTAGAAGAAACTTCTTTTGAATGTATATAAATGTATTCCACCTTACCTTCCTTTGGAAAATAAAGCATATAAAAGATTTCCATAGATAAAAAGAAGCAGGAGCAAGAGGTTTACACAATTCTTACCTGCTTGCTATACTTTAAAAGGCAGTCAAAACATCTCCCCCTTAGATGCCATTTCTACATATTTACTGAAAAACTGATACCCACCTTCTTGTTTCTACTTGCACATGAATAAAAATTTAGCTTGTCATTTGTTCAAAATGGATTATGAAGAGTATATTGTCCCAAACAGTGGGGCTCACTGGGAAGAAGCAAATATCATATAACAGCATATAGACTTGTTTTTCTCAATCCACAAAGAAACTAAAGCTAAATTCTGATTCAAGGTGTCTGTTCTCTATACTTTTCTCTTTTCCACATCTACACGCTTTTAAAGGAGAAAGAGATAACACTCGCAAAATTTGTAATTATCATAATACAAATTATTGTAATCTATTGGGTCTATTCAGTTCAATCTAATATAAGTATTAAGTAGCTACCATGTGCAAGGTACAGTGCTAAATTCTAGCGGTGGGGGAGAGAGACAAAAATGAAATAGTCACTGCTCTTACATTTAGCTTGGGAGAAAGGAAGGAAGGAAAGAAAGAGGAAGGAAGGAAGGAAAGGGAAGGAAGGAAGGAAGGAAGGAAGGAAGGAAGGAAGGAAGGAAGGAAGGAAGGAAGGAAGGAAGGAAGGAAGGAAGGAAGGAAGGAAGGAAGGAAGGAAGGAAGGAAGGAAGGAAGGAAAGAAGGAAAAGGAGTAAAGAAAAGAAGGAAAAAAGAAAAGAAAAAAAACAAGTATATCTTGTATCTATTATCTGTTAGATGCCATATTAAATGATTTACAAAAAATTACTCCACTAGATCTTAATATTGTGAAGGAATAATTGCAATTATTACCCCCATTTTAGAAGTGAGGAAACTGAGGCAGTTAGCAGTTCAGTTACTTGCTCAGGATCATTCATGTACTAAGTATTTATGTCAAGATTTGAATTCAGGTCCTTCTGAGTCCAAGTCCTCTGCTCCCTTGACTAAGTCACTTATGTGGCAGAGAGGTAGGTAAGATAAAAGATATAGACAGGCAAATATGATACAAGGTAATTTGAGGAGAGAAACAGAGACAGAGAAACAGAGAGAAAACTAAGTGTGGGAGAGGGGAGAATCAGGAAATTCTTCATGGTGAAGGTATCCTTTCAAGGTTTAATAAAAATTCTGAAAGGAAGAATTGAAGAAATATATTTCTGGAGTGGCAGTCAGCTTTTGCTGATGCATGGAGATGATAGCTGACATGTCAACTTTTCAAAATCGATAGTAGCAGTGACTGACCATGTAATGCCACATTATCTTATCTGTATAGTATCAATATTCTTCTATTAGTTTTGGATGACTGTGAATCATGAAAAATTGAGAGACTCAAAGCTTTAGGTAACCCAAGGCACTGGGAAGATGTATCATGGATACATGCAATTTTAACCACATTATTAGAGGACCTAGTTTGAATCCTGGATTCGCTAGTCATTACCAATGTAATCTTAATGAAAGATACAGATAAGAACACTGGCTCTGATATCAGGAGAATCTGAGTTCAAATCTGAACTCTTATCACTTAACTAGCTTTCTTAATATTCCTAGCTATGTCATCCCAGGTAAGTCACTTAAGACCAATTGCCTTGCAGGAAAAAAAAAAAAATCAGTGTTCCATGGCAATTCCAATAAATTTTGGATGGGAAATGCCATTTGCATCCAGAGGGACAACTATGGAGACTGAATATAGATTAACACATACTATTTTCCCATTTTTTCCTTTTTGTTCTGATTTTTTCTCTCCCAACATGATTCATGTAGAAATGTGTAAAAAAAATTAATCTATATGCAAAACAAAAATGTTTTGGGGAAAATAAAAAAATAATAATTTTTTTCAATGATACAGCTAATTGGTGCAATGGGTAGAGCCATAGGCCTGGAATCAGGAAGACCTAAGTTTAAATATAGATTCAGATATTTACTAGCTCTGTGACCTTAAGTTGCATAACTGTCTAACTCAGTTTCCTCATCTGTTAAACAAATGATAATAATAGCACCTATTAGAATATTATTATGCTGTAAGAAATGAGAGCTTGTTGGTTTTTAGAAAAAAATGGAAAGAGTTGTTATGGGGTTCAAGTGGAATAACATTTTAAGGCATTTTTCAAATCTTAAAGCATTGTGTAAATATTACTATTATTAATGACTATGTGATCTTATCCCTTTTGATTTGTCACAGTTTTGTTCTCATTTCATTGTTTAGTCAATCAAAATATTATTATAGACTATCTCCTGCAAGGTGTTTTCTATGCATGTCAAAATCATATAATATTCTTTGAAAAATGTAGCAACAGACATAATTTTGTTTAATGTTTCTCTGATTATTAATGTCAAGAGAGCCCATGATATAGGGAGATGCTTGCCATATGGGTCTACTACTGTCATGTTTCTAGTGCAGAATTCAAATAGAAGGACTTCCTATAGAAGAAGGTTTCTTAACTATTTCCACTTGTGATCCCTTTTCACCTGAGAAATTTTTATCTTCCCCAGGTATATAGTTATATAAAATAGATATACAAATTAATAATTTACTAATAAAATCATAATTTCATGATACCCACATATAGTTATGAGAGTCATATGTAGTTAACCAACAATTTAAAAGTTTTGCTATAGATGATAAGGTCCTCCAGAGATGTTCCTAGTTACATGTAATGTCTGGGCTACCTTTCTGGAGGACCTCAGGACCAGCCTTGATCTTAGTGGAGGAGTGCAGGAGGCAGGAGAGCCACCACGAGGAGGGTCAAAGATGGAATGTCTCATTTCCAGTCCTCTCAGCCCTTCATCTCATTATGATTACATCATTACAGCACACTAAGTATGTATGAACTAGAGAACCATTACATCACCATGCTAAGTACTAAGTATATATGTGAACTAGAGAACCATCATCTCATCAATTCCACTGAGTTAACACCTTGTTGTGAGTATCTTTATTTCGAGTATACTTCTCCAGAGTTCTGAACCTCTACAATTATGTTATCACATTATGCTGGTTGTATCAAACCCCAGAATATTATAGAACCTTCTAAACAGATTTATAATCACTCAAAATAGTTTGACCTAAATGATAATGATTATGATAATCACAAATTTTTATAAAGTAATTTTTTAAGGTTTTCAAAGCACTTTAGAAATATGATGTCATTTTATCCTCACAACAACCCTAAGAGTTAGAAGTATTATTACCCCCATTTTACAGATTAAGAAACTGAGTCAGACAGAGGGTAAGTGATTTTTTCAAGGGTCACACAACTAGAAAGTCTGAATTCATATTTAAACTCAAGTATCTTTATCCACTGTGCCACCTATCTACTCTCAAATAGGGAAAAAGAAGTAAATAAAGAAGGCTTATTGTCCAGAGCATGATATGTAGTGGTTTGGACAACTTATAGGGTTTATCCATCAATTCATTTATTTTGAACAAGTATTTGATATCGACAATGATCTGGGAGAATGACATATGAGGAGGGCAATAGATTAAATTACTTTTAGGAAATTATATCATGCTTTGAAGGATGGGAGGGAAAAAAAGCAAGCAAGTATTTATTAAATCTCTACTATGTCCTACACACTGTGCTAAGTGCTTTACAAATATTATCTCATCCTTTCAACAACCCTGGAAAATCTGTGCTATCAATATTGTTGCTTTACAGTTGAGGAAAAAGAGGCAGACAGAGATTAAGCAATTTACTCTGAGTTACAGTTAGTATCTGAGGCTAGATTTGAACTCAGAATTTTTGAACTCCATGCCCAGAATTCTACCCATTATGCCACCTATCTGTCTCTAAGGATCTTAAGCTGCTTCTTGAAATAAAGGACATCTTTTTGACAATCACATTCTTCTAGTCATGGTTTATCAGTTTCCCAAAGAATTAAAGTTGAGAATTATTCAAAGTACAAAAGAGAAGCATATGGTGGTAAATAAGCAGGTACAACACATTATAACAAACAGTTACCCAGAAGAAAGTATAGGAGCTGCCAATAGGGAGGCATATTTATGACTGTAAAAAACAAAGAAATAAAGAAGGTGGAGCAATCATATAATGTGAGCAAGAGATGACTAATGAAATGCTCCGTTGGTATCTAGTCCATGTCAAGAGAATGCTAGTAAGGCTCTGGCATTTTCAATGCATGGCTTGTGAAAGATTCCTGGGAGTATGTAAAAATAAGAGTTTCAAAGGAAGGGTAGAAAGGGATGGGTTGTATTTTACATCACCCAAGGTAGTACTTATCTTGATGAGATCTCACATCTCATTATTATTCAGTAAAGCCATGAATTTGTAGTAATCCAACCAATTTGTCAGGATAAAAAAAGAAAACTATGTATTTAAATGTACTCTCTTAATTCATTAAGGCATTACAATTGAAATGTACAAATATAAGTATATATTCCTATTATCATATAATCACAGAATTCTGGAACTCCAATGAATTTAAGAAACTATATAACTCAGCTGTCTCATTTTATAGATAAGGAAAGAGACCTCAGAGGATTTGCTCAAGGTCACACAGCATCATGGGGAATTCAGGATTAGAAAAATTCATATCTTAAAGATTCTTTTAACTACATCCTATTGCTGAGTCTCTATTTCTTCTTTATAAATAAGCTGTTGCTCCATTTACTTTTTTGTGTTCCTCCATATGCCAAGATTCTTGATAAATTACTTTTAATTCTTCACCAACATAGCTTAACTAAGAATATCTAATGTATCACAATTTAGGAGCCATTATGTTTTTATAGCTTAAAGTGCTGGCTCTGAATCCATATTTCAATCCTTTTATTTCCACAGAACACAAGAAAAATGCCCCTCCATTTTTCAGGCAATGACAGGAAATTCATTCACAGTTCCTAATTATAGCACCGTTGGGGTTATACAGTAGCAAAAATTCAAACCAAAAAATTTAGTCAGCAATTGAGAAGTTAGACATTTTCATTTTCAGAAAAATTCCAGTCTGTTTGAAATTTACTTTTAAAGGAAAGTGTAGGTGGTGGCTTGACACTGGGTAAGGGGAGTGTGCTCAGCTAATAAATGAACTGATAGCACTAAAAAGAGATGCCGCAGGCTCCCCATTCCCAGTATAATTAAGTCAACCTGGTAGTAGTTCCAAAGCCACCTATTTGGAGGATCCTCTCTGAGATCCTTGAGGCTCACTTAGGACAGGTTGACTCTGCCTTAGAAGGGCCACTTCCTCCTACCTTAATCTAGGAATTTCTATTACCCATGCCTTTCACCTGAGTCTCTTACATTAACTACTTCTTAGTCACCCAACCTATGATGTCAGAGATACTGAACTAATTGGACATTCCTAAGCAAGAACCTACTTATTCCTGTAAGCCCTGGAGCTTCTCAAATAACTGAATCTTTTGCGTCTCCTTCAAGTACCACTGGTCTCAATTCACTATCAATCTTATTATATAAATTGCCACTTAGAAAGCCACACCTAAAAGAAGCAGTCATCCATATTTTTGAACTGGCTCAGAAATATAACTTTGATAACTATTTTTATTTAATCTGATTGAGAACACAGAGAATTATATTCTGTTTATATTCTCTATCAGATCACATATAATTTTCTGCCCACATAACAAATTCTATTGTGTTCCCATTGGGAAGAGATACAGAGAATTAAATTATCTATAGGAAACCTAGGGAACTTTTTAGAATTAACTGAGTGATGTATCAGAATAAAACTTTTACCTGGCTTCCCTCCAGGCATGGAAATATTTCCTACCAGTCATTCAAGGAAATAGAATGAGCCAAAGCATGGTGAAATGTTGTCTCCTCTCTGCTGTGACCTCTGAGATCAAGAATGCTTGAAAATACCCCTCTATAAGTGACTCTAGGAAATACCTGTTCCTATAATGAAAATGAAGATTAGGATGCAGAAGGAGAATGAGGAGAGCTAAAAATCCAACTTTGCTAGAAGTTATATACAACCACTTTAAAATCTACTGTTATACCTTTATTTTTTAGTTCATTTTAATACACATTATTTTATAAATTATGTTGGGAGAGAAAAATCAGAGCAGATGGACTGTCCAGACCTGCTCCCTAAAGGATTTTGCTCCCAGCCCAAATCCTGATCATGGGTGAGGAGTAAAGGGGCAGGACTCATGAAGATGGTCAAACAGGAGTCTGTTTTTCAAAATTTTTCTCAGTTCTTTATATAATCTAATACACTTATATGACAATAGCACATTGTGCATGCACTAACTATATACTATGCATGTGGGACCACATAAACAACTTGCTATTGGGTGCAGAATGTCTCCTTGCCACTTTAGTATAACTCTGCTTTAATTACAATACAAATTGTCACCCTCCCCACTCCTCAGGAAAGCTGAGATGCCCCTAGGGGGCTGGGGAACCAAACCAGACATGTCAGCAGGGTTTCACTAGACTAAAGGGTCTTATACCTCTCCCAGGGTTTCCCACTATCATTTTTTAAAAACTGAAAAAAAGAAGTGAACGTAGCACATGTTAATTTACATTCAGTCTCCTTAGATCTTTTTCTGGATGCAGATGATGTTCAGTCCAAAATCTATTGAGATTCCTTTGGATTACTAAAACAACCACTGAGAAGAACCAAGCCTTCCATAGTTGAGATCACACATTCTTGTTGTTACTGTGTACAATGTATTCTTAGTTCTGCTTGTTTCACTCAGCATCAGTTAGTGTAACTCTTTCCAGGCTTTTCTTTAATCACATTATTCATAATTTTTAAAGAACAATAATATTCCATTATCTTTATACACCATTGTTCAGCCATTCTCCAACTGATGGGCAGCCATTCAGTTTCCAGTTTCTTGTCACTACAAAGACGGCTGCCACAAACATTTTTGCACAAGTAGGTCCTTTTCCCTCCTTTATGATTTCCTTGGGATACAGCCCCAGTAATAGCACTGCTGAATCAAAAGGTTATACACAGTTTTATAGCCCTTTGGGTATAGTTCCAACTTGCTCTCCAGAATGTATAGCTTTATTTTTTATTGTAGCAAATACATTTAATTAATAGGCCAGGTGGGTGAATTCTTTGGTTCTAGACTGAGAAGATAGAAGATTAAGAAGTAAGTGGGGGGGTAGGAAATTAGTCGAGAATTATAAAGTGGTTGTTGTTTTGTTGTTGTTGTTTCTTGTTTGTTTGGAATCAATCCATTCCTTTGGGCTTTCATTATCAAGTGTGCTAAATATGGAGAAGAGCTATGTATTGTGCACACTCAGTTGGAAATAATCTGATGTAGCTTAAGCTTCAAGTTTCACCTAGAGGCTCAAACAATTATAGCACCCCAAAAAAATTTAAAGTCATCAGACCACTACAGAGGGGCCAAAATTTTCTATGTGCCCTCCCTACCACCTTCATGTGGCACATTTATTTGACATAAGTAAATGTTTCAGATTCTTAAAGGCTTATTAGAAAAGCTCAAAACTGAGAGTTTTTAAAGATGCTGCATTTTTAAATCAATATTTTAAATGCATATACTGTTGTTGATTGCTATCAACACGGATATTTCCACAGAACACTGATTCTTGATTTGTGGGTTATGGATCTGTGAGGGGTCTTTTTGATAGATAAAATGTAATCAGTCATCTAATTCAGCTATTCAGTATGATAATCAAACAAACATATCTTCTCTTGAGTAAATAACGAATATATCTGACACCTACAGGTGTGTTTTTTTTAATTGTATATGTTTTTGAATCATTCCTTTCCAGGCTGCACTCTGGACTTCATCCACAATACCCCAGCTCTACATCCTAAAACATCACTCTAGTTCTAAAATTCATACTTAAATGCAGAAATGACATCAAAACCATGGTCTTCCCATGCTCTCTCTTCTATGCAATAACAAATCAAAACAAATTGCTCTTTTTTAGTAGAACCCCTTAATTTACAAAATATACTACAAATTATGGTGGGCAGCATCGTCTAGTGGATAGAAGGTCAATCTTGTAGTCAGAAAAACATGTGTTGATCCAGCCTGTGATACATAATGAGTATATGACTCTATGAAAGTTACTTAATTTCTCTGTATACTAAGAAACTAAGACAGGAAGTTATTGATTTGCTTTGGAGGGGGACATTTTTCCAGCAGAGATTTCCCTCTATCATTTCAATGCTATGATGCTTTCATTTTCGGTTTCCTCTACAATGTTCTTTTTTTAAATTACTTTTTTTTGAATTTATTTTTTATTAATTTTTATAATTATAACATTTTCTTTGACAGTACATATGCATAGGTAAATTATTTTTTACAACATTATCCCTTGTACTCCCTTCTGTTCCAAGTTTTTCCCCTCCTTCCCTCCACCCCCTCCCCTAGATGGCAGGCATTCCCATACATATTAAATATCTTATAGTATATCCTAGGTACAATATATATATGCAGAACCGAATTTTGTTGTTGTTGCTGTTGCAAAGGAAGGATTGTATTCAGAAGATAAAAATAATCTGGGAAGAGAAACAAAACAAAACAAACAAACAAAAAAAAATGTTCACAGTTTACACTCATTTCCCAGTGTTCCTTTTCTGGATGTAGCTGATTCTATCCATCATTGATCATTAAATTACTTTTTAATATATTTTATTTTTCCAAATACATGGAAAGATAGTTTTCAACATACACCTTTGCAAAGCATTGTGTTCCAAATTTCCCCCTTCTTTCCCTCCCCAAGATAGCAAGCAATCAGATATATGTTAAACGTGCAATTCTTCTAAATATATTTCTATATTCGTCATGCTTCACAAGAAAAATCAGATCAAAAGAAAAAAAGCATGAGAAAAAAAACAAGCAAATAAATAATAGCAAAGGTGAAAATATTATACTTTGATCCATATTCAGTCACCAGAATTCTTTGTCTGGAGGCAGATGGTGCTTTCTATTTATTGAAATTGCCTTGACTTACTACATTATTGAAAAGAGCCAGGTGCATCACAGTTGATCATGACAATCTTGTTAGTACTGTGTATGATTTTCTCTTAGTTCTGCTAGCTTCACTCAGCATCATTCATGTAAGTCTTTTCAGGCTTTTCTGAAATCACCTGCTTTGTCATTTCTTATAGAATAATAATATTCCATTACACTCATAATACCATATCTTCTTTAGACATTCCCCAAATGATGGGCATCCACTCAATTTTCATTTCCTTGCCACTACAGAAAAGGGCTCTTTGGGATATAGACTCAGCCTCTACATTGTTAGTTCGGCCCTCTTACAGTCCTAATTCAATAAAGCACCCACTGTGTGCCAGGCATTGTAATAAGCCTGGGGATACAATTAATAATTAAAAAAGATGATCTCTGCCCTCAAAGAGCATAGAGTCTAATAAAGGGAGACTATGAAAAAGGATGCAAGAAAAGTAGGAGCAGGACACATCAAGAGATACCCAGCATGGGGGAAACCTGGAATTGGAAAAACCAGTCAAGTTAGCAGATGCAAAGTGGAGTGGGTCCAAAAATCTAGTTTCAGTGGTCTATCAAGAAAGGATTTGGGAGGAATTTGCTACTTTTTCCTCCAGCCCTCCATTTAGAAAAGGCTGAGGGAGCTGGTTCCAGCAAGGCTTGATTTAGGAGAATAGTGATGAGATTGAAGGTGATGAATAGTGATGAGCTTAATCTGTGGGGGTGGAGCATTTTGGTCTATGAAATTGAAAAAAAATTAGGCTGGACAAAGGAGGCAGAATGGAATGATATTACATAATGAACTCCCCCAGAGATTACATACATTCCTGACCATGCTATATTCATGACAAATGTAGAGAATGATGGAGTTATAGATTTAGACCTGGAAGACACTCTAGAGGGTATCTTGTCTATCCTCCTTATTTTAAATATGAGGAAAGCGAGACTCAGGAAAGTTATTTGCCCAACATCACATAGGTCAAAAATGCAGACTGGATTTAAGCCTAGATCTATTGACTCCAAAGGTAGATCTTCTGTACTACTCTGCCTCCCCTTAGAGGCACAAAGGACTATGGTAGAAAAAGTCATATAAGACTTTGCTTCCAACTTTTTGGCTGCTTTCAGGCAAATAAAACATGATCTATAACATAAACATGTAGAATAGTGAATAAGGATGTTCTATTTACTTTCTTTGTGTTAGTTCCTTAACAAACAAGATGACAAAACAACTGCTTTCATTCTGAGAGATCAATATGTGCAGGATAGTGTTTGACATTATCTGGTTCTTGAAGTGATTTTTTAGAAATACAAGCCCATGAACTTCAGTAATTCTGATGTCCCTGTCATTAGTCTTGGTAGAAAAATTGTTTAATGACCTACCAGGTTTTGAGGGAAAATTCAATATGTGCAATCGAGTAAATAAAATAACTTTACAAGGAGATTCCAATTTAGAAACCTGCCTGAATGGCTAACAGATTGACAAAGCTTTAGTTTTAATCAACAAATGCTCCTGACTACAATTACAGCAAATCTTAGCATTGGGGAAAGACCACCTTGGATGTCTTATAGTTTGAGGGAGGGATCATAATAGCACAAAGGTTCATATGGAGAACATACTTCAAACATTTTTCTTTTTGCAGTAGTGTAAATCCAAACCAGCTTTACAAATCCTGTGCATAAGGGCTCTTAACTCATAAAGAAGCCACTTATCTTTCAGCCATTAGTACAATATAAATTCATTCTTAACAAACATAAAGTGGCATCCTCAAAGTGGACTTCAAAGCTAAGTAATTAGAAACTTAAACCTGCCTTTGGGGAAAAGTTGAAGGATATGTAATTGTTTATCCTGCTGAAGAGAATGATGTGTAGGGATTTCAAAAAAGCCATAATGTAGAATCTGAGATTTCCCACTTTGGAGAAAATCTTAGAGGACATCAAGTCTAACTGCCTACTTGCTCTTTGCTCTAAGAACAAAGATAAAGTTTGGATAAATTAAGAAATTGTAAAGTAAGACAGATATCAACAGCAAAGATACTAAATGTAGAAGGGAAGATTACTCCCAAAGTGTTTAACAACACTAAATAAATAAAGAAAAACAAAGGAAAATGAATCAATACCTGATGAAGCACAGAACCTTGTAAATTCACAACAAAACATGGAACCCTAAGAGAAAGTTTAAAGATGACTCAAAAGTACAATTGGAATTTTGAGAAAAGCAGAATTTATGACTTTTACATTAAAAATCATTAGCAAAATTAAAAAAAAACTTAATACTGAGAAAAATTCCTACCAAAGAAAGAAAAAGAGAGCAACAAAGGAGAAAATACAAATAAATGTAGAAATCTGTAAGAAAAGAAGCAAAAATTTTATTTTGCTTCTTTTTTATTGGTTTTATTTGATTTTTCTTGGGCAGTATAATAATTGTATAAATGTATATGTATATATTGGATTTAAAATACATTTCTGCCATATTTAACATATATTGGACTACTTGCCATCTAGGGGAGGACATGGGGGAAGGGAGGGAAAATTGGAACACAAGATTTTGCAAGAGTTAATGTTAAAGAATTGTCCATGCATATGTTTTGAAAAGTAAAAAAAAATTTTATTTATAAAATATAATAGTACAGGTTACAAAAAAAAGAAATGAAGCAAAAATGAATATTGTCTTTTCATTCTTTCTCTTTTATTCATTTAAGAATTTTTTTCTAATGACATGTAAAGACAATATTCAACATTCATTTTTGAAAACATTTTGTGTTCCAATTTTTTTTCTCTCTCCCCTCCTCAAGATAATAAGCAATATGATATGGGTTATACATATGCAATTGTGTAAAACATACTTCCACATTAGTCATACTGTGAAAGAAAAAAAAAAGAAAGGAAAAATGACTAAAAAAAACCCCTCAAAGTAAAAATAGTATGCTTCAATCTGCATTCAGAATCTATCATTTCTTTCTCTGAATGTGAATGGTATTTTTTCCATCATGAGTCACAAAACAAAAATATTAAAAGCATATGAGTTTAATATAAACAAAATACATTAATTTTTACTGCAGGTTATAGAGAATAGCAAGTATCATAGGCTTTTCAGAAGAATACAATAAATCATAAAAATTTGAACACCAATACAGGTGAGAGATGTGGTGGTATACATCTGTAATGCCTGCTACTGGGAAGGTTGAGATTGATGGATCTTTTGAGCCCAAAAGTTCTGAGCTGTAGTAACTACAACTGTCTACACTAAGTCTGAATCTGAAGGAATAAGTCTCTGGGAGAAAGAAGTAAGAGAAGAAGGAGAGAACACCAGATTGACTAGAGAGGCCCATGCAAGAGAAATATAGGTCAAAACTTCATGATTATTATCACTGGGATTGGGTCCCAGTATGGATGAGATAGGGGAAACTCAATCTTAAAGAAAAGACCAAAGAGATTAAAGGAAAAGGAAAAGGAGCTATGTGTTCTAAAATATTTATAGGATCTCTTTTTGTGGTGGCAAAAAATTGAAAACTATGAAGAGAGCCATAATTGAGGAATGACTCAACAATATATGACTATGTTTATGATGAAATACTGTTATTTCTTATAGCATAAGAAATGATAAAGGGAATTGCTTCAGAAAAAACTGGGAAGATTCAGATGAACTGATTCAAAAGTGAAGTAAGCAGAAGTAAGAAACTGTTATCCACAAAAACAGCAATATTATAAGATAATCAAATGTGAAATACTTAGCTACCCCAATCAATATAGTGATCCAACACTATTCTAAAGGTTTCATGATGAAAAATGTTATCCACCTCCAGAGAGAGAACTGAAGAATTGAAATTGAAAGTATAATTTTTTCACTTTATTTTTCTTGCATTATTTTTCAATATTGGTAATGAGTAAATATGTTTTACATGACCAGTCATGTAAAAGGTATTGTGTTGCTTTCTTTCTCAATGAATGAAAAGGAAGAGAATTTGAAATTAAAAGAAAAAAAAGTATAAAAGTGTAAAAGGAAATTGTGCAGAACTTCTGAATAAAGAAAACATCACCAAATGAAAGAATCTATAGATATCTTAAAGGACATAAAATCATGAAGGATTTTTGATCTTTTGATTTGCTGAGATAATATTTTTTTCTGGAAAAAATGTTTAGGAAAAAACAACAAGCTACATCTGTATTGTTTTTCATCATGTGAATAATTGCAGTTGGTTCTAGTCACTTACAAATGCCTTCTATGTGAATAGCTCATCACTATCACCAAAAAACATCAATAAGCTGAAGTATAATTGATGGTGGGTTAAATGTAGTCATTTCCATTTCTGTATAGAGAGGAAATCAAAATTATTGTAAAATAAATAGTTCATTAATTGTTCACTTATTAATCTTAAGCAAAAAAAATCAGAATAAAATACAACATGAAAAAAAGAAAATAATCATTAAACCTCTAATTAAATAACATAAGCTGTAGGTGAGAGACATTTCTTCTGCCAATTAAGAAAGAAACAAGGTACTTTTACATGACTGTTTCTGTTAAAAATATCTATTCATCATCTTGATCAATTTTTCAAGACATCCTGCTTATGCTTCCATGGCTAATTTTAAGGGCTTAGTTTTTCATTTATAGTGTACTTCTGAAGTTACATGACTTGATGATAAGAATTATTTTTTAAATCCTGCTTCAATATTTGGTTCAACTTGGTTTAAAGGGCAAACACTGGATACCAGTTGTATCCTTTTTCCCATTCCAAGATATGTCTTAAACTATATTCAGCATCAAAGCTCCACGTATACATTTGAAAGTAAAACCTAAGCACTCTAAGCAGAGTTGTCTGTATCTCCAAGGTGAACCTTTCACAAAAGCTTCCTCTGATGCCTTATCATGATTTGGAGATGATCCTACATTTTCAGGGGTTATGTCAAGGAAAGCCAATTTTGGGATGTGTTCCCAATCAGGAAAGACAAAATAGAATTCTAGAAAGAAACCCTTAAAGAATATCATTAGAAAATATAGACCATTATGATAAATATTTTTGAGAATTCCTATCAATAATGGCTATCCATTAAGGTAAGATAGAGAATGAGAAATGGATCAGCAGAAAGTATATCCATAGCAATTAAAGAAAGGATTATCTTGTGGAGTAGCAATCAAGTACTGAGTAATATGAAAACATTCATAAGCAGCTGGTCCAATTTTATAAAAGCATAATACTGTGTGTTTTTTCAGGCTGTCTATACATAAATGTGACCTCTATCAGATGGTTCAAGAAAGAATTGATCTCACCAAATAAATTTCCTTGAGTCAACTATTCAAGCATTAGTACCAGAGTACACTCAAGGCAGTTTCTATGGGAATCTTTCCAGTCTCTGAATTGACATTTGGTATTAGCCAAGAAAATGGGATCCTTCTCATTTCCTTTGCAAATGGTCACTGTGATCTGGACAAATAAGAAACTTTGTCTGCTACTCCACTGAGTGGGAGTCCAGCTTCTAATTGTGCAAAAGGCAAAAACTCCTTCCCATTCATGCCTACGTTGTTATTCACACAGAAGCTTTGAAAGAAAAATAGGAGTGAATTTGGTATAAACCTGCACAAGTACAATGGAGGCAAAACTTTGCGTGTGTTTGTATCCTATTCCAGTCTGATTTGTTTTATGCCTGTCCAGGAAGGATTACTAGCCAAGAATCTATTATTTCATTATTGTTGGGAACTCCAAGAATGAGAAGTCCCCATAAACAATGCAGGTCACAGCCACCTATTGCGTAGGCACATGGACCTTAAGTTACTTGTCTAGGAATCACCTAGCTGGTAAATTGCAGAAGTGGGGTTTGGGCCCGAGTCTCCCTGACCCTGACCAAGACTCCCTGAACACTCAATCCACTTCCCCACAGTTGCCTCTATAATCACTAGAATAATTCAATAATGATAATGTAGTAAGAACTAGCTTTACCACTTAGAAGCAACGTATTATAATAACATGGACATAATTTCTTTAAACATAGCAGCCATGTTCCCCTGAGGACTCTTACATCCCTCATCCTACCCACTCTTTATGCCTACATGAAGAAAAAGTATTTCCAGATGAGCAGGAGTGGTACAAATGGTTTCCAGTGAAGGGTTCCCTTAAAAATAAAAACTGTATTTTCTGTGAAAAAAGTCCGAGTCTCCTACTTTGTTAGCAACCTTAGTGATGCCAAAGCAGTATAGCAAAACAAAGAAAGAGCACTATATAGAGAGAGCCAAGAGACTAGGGTTCAAGTCCGTTAACCTGTTTGAGCCTTACTTTCCCCTTCTTTAAAATCAGACTACTAATACCTGTACCCATATTTGTCCTGGGATTCTTGTGAGGGGAAATGATGCTTTAGAAACAGAAACAGTGGGGAGGAGCGGAAAGAGTAGAGAATTTAGAGTCAAGAACTGGGTCCAAAGGCTTCCTTATCACATAGTGTTTTGTCTGAGACCAGATTTGAACTCAAATACTTCTGACTTCAGAGCTGGTGTGCTATCCACTGAGCCATCTAGCTGCCTCTCTATCCTTCACTCTTGAAGAGGGCTAAAATGGCATTACAATGTTTGTGCTACTGCGGCTGATCAGACCAATTTGAGCTTGGATTGCCCTGCCACAGGTCAGACACAAATAGTCCATATGAACATTTGGGGTGGACTCTCTAATTTTGTACACCTCACGTTTCTTCTGGTCTAATTCAATTCTGCTTTGCTCACAGAGCACAGCACCTTCTCTGATGAGGGCACGCTATGCTGGGTGGTCCTGGGCCATGTCATACAATTAATACTAATACAATTAATTCTAAAGTTCTTAAGAGACCTTGAGAGTGTCCTTGTATCACTTTTTCTGACCACCTTGAGAACACTTGTCCTGTGTGAATTTTACATAAAATAGTCTTTTAGGCAAATGTATATTTGGCATTAGAACAAACGGTCACCCCATCTGAGTTGTGCAGTTTGGATGCTTGGCAGTTGAGTTTGAGAAAGGACCTCAGTGTCTGCTACCTTATCCTGCCGGGTGATCTTCAGGATCTTCCTAAGACAGTGGAAATGGAAGTGATTCAGTTTTCTGATATGGCTCTGGTACATTGCCCAGGTTTCACAGACACGCACAGACATACATGAGATCAGCACAATAACTTTGTAGACCTTCAATTTGGCGGTTAGTCTAATACCTCTCCTCTCCCACACTTTCCTTCAGAGTCTAACTCTGGCAACCTCATTATCAGTGGGTACATCCCTAGAAAGTATATTGCCAGTATAAGTGAACTTTTCCACAGTATCAAAACTTCTCTATTTGCTGTAATCATTGTTCCATGGATGGTTAGTGTGATGCTGGTTGATAGAGTACCTGTGATTTCTTAGTGATCATTGTTAGGTTCAAATTAACATAAGCAGCAGAGAATTAATCCAAACTTTGTTGCATCTCAGCCTCAGAGGCTGCATTGAGTGCACAAAGAAAGCAACTGATCTTTTAAACCTCTCTGTGTCTGAGTTTCTTCATCTGTAAAAATCATCTAGATATGATGGACTACAAGGTCCCTTCCATCTCTAAGTCTAAATGCTAAATAAAAGTTAAGGACGAATGTTTTATACAATCATGTTTTATGTTGTCCATCTACTTCTTCTTCAGTAGTCAAGACTTCTGTCTTGCCAGTTCCCTACCTATTAGTCAACTGAGTATCAACCAGCTACATTCTAGAAAGTGGATAGGAAGAGACAAGAAGCCAACATGTCTTTTTTGTTCTAATGTTTATTAATAGAAATCTTCATTTTGAGATACATTACTGACTGGTGATAAAATTGGTATCACAGTTCTATTTTTCTAGAAGAGGGAACTTAAGCTTTTTGTGTCCAGGACTTCTTTGGTAGTTTGGTAAAGACCACTGATGGCTTGTCAGAATAATGTTTTAAATACAATGAAATAAAGTTGCAACTTTTGCATACCTAGTTTAATAAGTTCAAATGAGTGCTTTACTTTCCAATCCTCCCTTAGTCTGAAACCTCTCTTGATTATTTGCAATTTATCCTACATATAGCTTGTTTGCATATAGTTATTTGCATGTTGTCTCCCCTGCTAGACTGAGCTCCTTGAGAGCATGGATTGCCTTTTGAATTTCTTTGTATATAATCTTTATAATCTATATAATTCTTTGCTCATAATCTGGTACATAACAAGCCCTTGATAAATGTTGATTGACTGGTTGATTGAATGATAGTAGAAAACATTGCATTGAACTAGAATACAACAGTAAATTTCAGTTCCATTCAACATTTAATAAGCATGTAATAAAACGTTCACCTAGATAAATGTAATATAAATTCAAATGTCAGTGCAGAAGTGGAATAGAACAAACATGAAATAACATCATACACACTGAATTTATTGTTGTTATTGTTTGTTCTTAGTTCGCAAAAGGACCATGACATCAAGGAGGTGATGCCGTGACATACAAGTGAATTGGATTTAAGTGAGGGAAGGCTAGGCAAAGTCACCAGCCTCCCTTTCTCCTTCAGAGACATCTGGGTCTACTGGCAAGGTATAGATTAGGACACAGAGCTCATGAGGGAAGAAAGAAGAAGGTTTAGGGAGTTTATAATAGATTTTAATTTCTTTAAGGACAGGGATTGTTTCATTTTTAGCTTGATATCCAAAGTATCTACCATAGTTGCTTGGCACATAGTAGAAGCTCAATAAATAAATACATTTGTGTTTGTTTGGTGATTGAATTCTTATTTATGTGACTTTGATCTCAGTAAAATGGAAGATTGAGTCTTCTGCAGAAAAAAAGAGACATATGGATGGAGCTCTACTAAAAGATTGTAATGTAATTTTGTGCTTGGGATTGAGATGGAAGTGATTTGTTCAAATTCATAATCCTATACAAAGGACAGACTACAAATGATGTATATAGAAGGATGGAAGTGGCAGCCTGTCTGTCTTATGTTGTCATGAAGCCCAGTTTGTTCTGAATACTCTTTGTCCTCACATAATATGGCTCTTTCTTCTAGAAAGATTATCATTCTTAAATGTATCATAAGGCATATAGAAGGTGAATTAAATTTTGTTTGTGGCCCTATATGGATACTGTTTATCTTAGGATATAAAAGGGTAGCTCTCTCAACTAAATAGGTTACTCTGGTTGTGCACAGGTTCATACTTTGCAAGTAGTTTGTGTCCCATCTGAGGTTTGTCTGGTTTGTATATTCTCAAAGAAGGAATGAGGCCCTGGAGACTAATTGCTCCAAAAAAGGACATGATCCAGTTCTGATCAGTCCCTGGGATCGGCAGCTTCTGCTTTCTTCATGTCTCTTCATTATTGATACCATAATGAATGTACTAAATGGACCTCCTTTCCTTGCCAGAGAGAATCAAGAACTCCTACAGGAATGTGATACTACTATTATAATGTTGGGATGAATACTTCATGAACACTGAGTTTTAATCATTTTATTAACTTGTTGAGTATTGTCAAGGGACATGTAGAAAATTTTCCCCATAATATCTGTACAATTGTTATTGTGGGTGCTCAGGCTGTGGATAGGTTATAATTCCCCTGAAGAATCATTTGCTAGAGAATACTTAATGGATACATGTTGCACCTTATAATAATAAAGAGTAGGTGTGATTATTTTAAAGAGGAGAATCAATATTGGCTATCATAGCAATCAATTAACTCATCCTTCCCATCCTCTAACTGCTTGGTCACTCAACCCTTGGGTCATTTGGTGGTCCCTATGGCATCGTGTCATAGCCTTCATTTTGGAGACTATTTCTCTCAAGAGAGAAATCAGTCTCATGTAGAAACCTGTATTCTATGCATTTTTCTGGAAAGAGAACAGAATGGCAGGAGTCTTCTGCTCCTTGGAAATTCTAAGTGGGCTCTTATTATGGGAATTTGCCAGGCCAGTTTTGTGGCAATTATTTATGCTTGTGAAATATGATTCAAAGGTTTCTGGATGATAAGGTCAAGGTTCACAGAATTAGAGCAAGAAAAGACCTTAGAGACCATCATATCTAACTCCTTCATTTTGCAGATGACAAATCTGAGGCACAAAAAAGTTATAAAACAGCATCATATATTAAGTCAAGTGGGAAGAACCAAAAGAACACTGTACAAAGCAACAACAAAATTAAATGATGATTAACTCTGATGGACTTGGCTCTTTTCAACAGTGACATGATTCAAGCCAGTTCCAACAGACTTCTGAGAGGGAGCCATCTGCATCCAGAAAGAGGTCTGTGGGGACTGAATATGGATCACAACATGGTGTTTTCACCTTTTTGTTGCTGTTTGCTTGCTTTTTGTTTTCTTCCTCATTTTTTCCCTTTGATAAATGTGGAAATATGTATAGAAGAATTGCACATGTTTAACATATATTGGATTACTTACTGTCTAGGGGAAGGGAGGAGAAAGAGAGGGAGAAAAACTTGGAACATAAGTTTTTGTAAGGGTGAATGTTGAAAACTACATATATTTTTAAAATAAAAAGCTATTATTTAAAAAACAGCATCATATAATAAGTATTTAAGGTGGAATTTGAGCCCAGATCTTTTGTCTCCTCATCCACAAGATGAACTGGATAGAAATTAGATGGGGAAAGAGAGAAAGTAGACTAGAAGGTGAAATTCAGAAGAATTAAAGTTCTAGTGTGGATCTGACACAAGCTAGTCCTTTTAATCTTAAACTTAATCTTAACCTAAATGGGTTAACCTATAATGTCATGAATCCTCTTTGGAAATGAAAGGTCAAGAACAACAATGTAATAGTAAGGATTCCTGTAGTGTCTGGCCTGGACTATGTATCATTACTGAAGCCCCTTCCAACTCAAATTCTATGCTCCTGTGATATTTTAATAATTAACTAGAATAAGAGCTATGATGCTCAGAAAATAAACTTAATTTGTAACAGTAGCAAAAGACAAATATTTTTAATATTCAAAATAATACAGGTTAGCTAAATTTATTTTATAATTACTCTCATAACTTATTCCATTTCCTCTTAATATTTTTATTCTAAAGAGGCAGCATTTTGTGTAGGGGAAGGGAATTTATCCTTAAAACAACAAAGACCTGGTTTTATCTTTTCCATACAGCTAGCAAGTGTTGGCTATATGACCTTGTCAAGTCATTTAAGGTACATTGGTACTGTTGATACCTTTCTTGACCAGGAATGAATGAAATCGGTAATGAAGCAGAGGTCCTGCCCCTCTCTTTATTTTTATCCTAAAATAACATATGAGATCATTTTATACTTTACATCAGAATGAAATTAATATTGATATGTATCCTGAATATAAAAGAGTCCATTTTTTTAAAGAAATAGAAAAGTATAGAAATGTGGTACCTTTCACAGCTGTAGTTAGGGGTTAACTAAATAAGGGAGAGGATCATAAGAGATAATAGGTAATAATGATTACATAAAATTTGAATGGTTTATCAGAACAAAATCAAGGAAGATTGATTCAGGCAATAAGGGGGCATGGATATAGAGCACTAGACCTGGAATGAAGAAGGTTTGACTTCGAATGTGGTTTCAGCCATTTCCTATGTCATTTTACCTCTGTTTGCCTTAGTTTCCTCAAAAGTAAAATGCAAATGATAATAGCATCTACCTCCCAGGGTTGTTGTGAAAATCAAATGAGATATTATTTGTAAAGTGTATAGTTTAGCTTCTGGCACATAGCAAACACTATATAGATGCTATTATGATGATGATGATGTTAGAAATAAAATATTTAAAGAAAGTATATAATGGAAAACAACTTTGAATTATATATCACTGATTTTTATTTTTTTATTTTTATTAAAACTTTTTAATTTTCAAAAAATATGCATGGATAATTTTTTAACATTAACCCTTGCAAAACTTTGTATCACTGATTTAAAAAAAAAAAGCCTAACATATGTACGGAATTGACCAAGACCCTTTCCTTAATAGATAAGTGATCAAGTAATAAAAATAAATAATTTTTGTAGAAAAATTTCATTTTCTTCTATTATCTTATTTAAGCATCACAACAGGCCTGTGAGGTTGAACAGGTTTTGAATTTTACAAATGAAGAAACAGTTCCAGAGAAGGACAATAACTTGTCCAAGGACCCAGTTGAACTAAAACCAGATCCCTAAGCAAAAAGGAAAAACTTATGTGGTAGGCGCTGTGCTGAGCACTTTGCATATATTATTTCATTCCATTCTCATAATGACCCTGGAAGGTAGGTCCTATTATTATCTGCATTTTCAGTTGAGGAAACAGAGACATACAGTAGCTATAGCTAGATAGTAGAGTAAAGAGAGGACTAGGCCTGTAGTAAGGAAGAGCTGAGTTCAAATGTGACCACTGATATTTATTATGTGTATTACCAAATGAAACACCCTTAACCAAAGTCTATCTCAATTTCTTCAACTATAAAATAGGGATAATAAAACAGGGATAATAATAGCACTTTACCTCCTAGGGTTGTTATGAAGATCAAATGAGACAATATTTGTATTGATATATAGTAGATGCTTAATAAATACTTCTACCTTTCTTTGTTTCCCCTCTTTCTCCAATTAAATATATGAAGGAAGGGGTAGACACTGTGATTTTTAACTCTTTCATGGTTAAAACTTGAGACTAAGATCAGGAGGAAGAATACCATGATGTACAAAGAGAAGACCCATTTTTTTTTTCTCTTTTCTTTCCCCGAATTGGAGTTTGACAAAAATTCACTCACATTAACTGATGAATTTTAATTGCATTCAAGTATATCTTAGAATTATATACTTAAAATGGATAATTTAAACCAGATTTTGAAAGATAGCCCAAAAATGGCAGGAAGGAACTACAATTATTCGTTAAAATTGTGGTTTTCCATGCAAATTTTGGCCTAAGGATAATGGCAGATAATAGAAAGCAGCTAATTGTAGTCATGGAATTGATAAAAGGAACACTGATAAAACCAGTCATGTTTCCACTGACAAACCATAGAAAGAATTTTCTATTTCAAAACTCATCATGTTTTTTCTTACCAAACTTTGAACAGATTTTTTCATGACAATGAAGACTGATAGTAGACAAGGAAGCACAAAGAAACATATTCAGCAGTTTCAGAATTAACTGAGAACCCCCAGGACATATCTATGGTACCATAATCCAGAGCTGATTGAGTGAAAAGTTTCTCAAGTCAGAGTATGAATAAATCAAAGGACTTATATCAAATGATGATATTTGTAAAAGTATTTAGCACAGTGCCTGGCACAGAGAAGATGATATATAAATACTCTCCCTTCCCTTTCCTCCAATCTCCATCATGCCTTCTGGGAGAAGTTTCACACCAAGAAGTACCATTGGAAAAGAAAGCCCCCATGATGGTATACTTAGAGAACCCCAAAGACTCTGCTAAAAAGCTATTAGAAATAATTCAGAGTTTTAGCAAAGTTGCAGGATACAAAATAAATCCACATAAATCCTCAGCATTTTTATACATTAACAACACAATCCAACAGCAAGAGATACAAAGAGAAATTCCATTCAAAATAACGGTCGATAGTATAAAATATTTGGGAATATATCTACCAAAGGAGAGTCAGGAATTATATGAGCAAAATTACGAAACACTTGCCACAAAAATAAAGTCAGATTTAAATAATTGGAAAGACATTAAGTGCTCTTGGATAGGCCGAGTGAATATAATTAAGATGACAATACTCCCTAAACTAATCTATCTATTTAGTGCTATACCAATCAGACTCCCAAGAAACTATTTTAATAACCTAGAAAAAATAACAACAGAATTCATATGGAAGAATAAAAGGTCGAGAATTTCAAGGAAAGTAATGAAAAAAAAATTAAATGAAGGTGGTCTAGCTGTACCTGATCTAGAACTATATTATAAAGCAACAGTCACCAAAACCATTTGGTATTGGCTAAGAAATAGACTAGTTGATCAGTGGCATAGGTTAGGTTCACAGGGCAAGATAGTGAATAAAAATAGCAATCTAGTGTTTGACAAGCCCAAAGATCCCAAATCTTGGGATAAGAATTCATTATTTGACAAAAACTGCTGGGAAAACTGGAAATTAGCATGGCAGAAACTAGGCATGGACCCACATTTAACACCATATACTAAGATAAGATCAAAATGGGTCCAAGATTTAGGCATAAAGAACGAAATCATAAATAAATTGGAGGAACATGGGATGGTTTACCTCTCAGACTTGTGGAGGAGGAAGGAGTTTGTGTCCAAGGGAGAACTAGAGACCATTACTGATCACAAAATAGAAAATTTTGATTATGCCAAATTAAAAAGTTTCTGCACAAACAAAACTAATGCAAACAAGATTAGAAGGGAAGTAACAAATTGGGAAAATGTTTATATAGTTAAAGGTTCTGATAAAGGCCTTATCTCCAAAATATACAGAGAATTGACTTTAATTTATAAGAAATCAAGCCATTCTCCAATTGATAAATGGTCAAAGGATATGAACAGACAATTTTCAGATGATGAAATTAAAACTATTTCCACTCATATGAAAGAGTGTTCCAAATCACTATTGATCAGAGAAATGCAAATTAAGACAACTCTGAGGTACCACTACACACCTGTCAGATTGGCTAAGATGACAGGAATTAATAATGATGAATGTTGGAGGGGCTGTAGGAAAACTGGGCCACTGATGCATTGTTGGTGGAGTTGTGAAAGAATCCAACCATGCTGGAGAGCAATCTGGAATTATGCCCAAAAAGTTATCAAATTGTGCATACCCTTTGACCCAGCCGTACTACTACTGGGCTTATATCCCAAGGAAATACTAGAGAAGGGAAAGGGACCTGTATGTGCCAAAATGTTTGTGGCAGCCCTTTTTGTAGTGGCTAGAAGCTGGAAGATGAATGGATGTCCATCAATTGGAGAATGGTTGGGTAAATTATGGTATATGTATGTTATGGAATATTATTGTTCTGTAAGAAATGACCAACAGAAGGAATACAGAGAGTTTTGGAGAGACTTACATCAACTAATGCTGAGTGAAACGAACAGAACCAGAAGATCATTATACACTTCAACAATGATGCTGTATGAGGATGTATGCTGATGGAAGTGGATATCTTCAACACAGAGAAGAGCTAATCCAATTCCAATTGATCAATGATGGACAGAATCAGCTACATCCAGAAAAGGGACACTGGGAAATGCATGTAAACTGAGAGCATTGTGTTTTTTGTTTTGTTTTGTTTTGTTTCTCTTCCCAGATTATTTTTACCTTGCGAATACAATCCTTCCTTTGCAACAACAACAACAAAATTCGGTTCTGCACATATATATTGTACCTAAGATATACTATAAGATATTTAATATGTATGGGAATGCCTGCCATCTAGGGGAGGGGGTGGAGGGAAGGAGAGGAAAAATTCGGAACAGAAGGGAGTACAAGGGATAATGTTGTTAAAAACAAACAAACAAAAAAAAAAAAACTACCTATACATATGATGTAAGGGCCCTTTAAATGGCGGACACAGTGCATCAGGAGATTGAGGCCCAGAAGTAATTTCTGTGGATATTAGGACTGCCCTTGGGTGGGATCCTGGCCATATTGAGATAGCTTCGTAATGGGTGACTCTCTCGCTGATTGGCTGTGTGTGTGACCTCACAGGCCCTATGTAAGCCCACTGCAGGCAGCAAGCGCTCTCTTTAACCTGGCGCTCTTCACCCTGGCTCCCTAGCATGGGTGGCCAAGCCAAGATGGATAGCCAAAAGAGGTAAGGAGTTTGGTAGTGAACACGTGGGTCTTCTGACCAGGTGTTCACTTGGGAACAACAAGTCAGGGCATCAAGTCAGGCATTATGTGAGTAGGTATAATAAAGGCTTTTAAGATTACACGTGGCTGTTCTTGAGTGCACTACCGGTTATTAAGCTATAGATTCAAGAGATTGTGGCCAGAGACCTTAGAAGGCCTCAGAGGAGGCGAGCCGGGTAGAGTTGACACTGCAAAGGACAGTGGTCAAAGGTACAGTAATTGTAACTGCCAGGAGAGCACGTTACATACATATATACTGTCAAAGAAAATGTTATAATTATAAAAATTAATAAAAAATAAAATAAAAGAATGCTTTGCCTCCTAAAAAAAAAAAAGAAAAAAAAAGAAAAAAGAAAAAGGAAAAGAAAGCCCCTGCTGGAATCAACCCAAAATCAAAAGCCCAACTGCCTTAGAAATAACAGTGCAACTCCCAAATCATTGACCCATCTTGTGGCCCAGGCTTTAAGGCAGACATAAAGAGAGGAGAGATCCTGGAGAAGGGATTTGCAATCCATCCATGCTGCCATCAGCCCCAAGCTTCAAAGTTCTTAACATTATCCAGTCACTATTGCTTTCTTAATTGACAATTCTTGATCTTATCCCAGTCTATCTATAACTTTCTAGATCTCTCTGCCATGTTTGACTTTGTTAATTATCCTCTCTCCTCTTAAATAGTTTCCTCTATTTTTTCTTGATTCTTCTCTCTTCCCACCTCTCTTATAACTACTTATCAATCACCTCTTCCCTATATTTGGATTGTACCTGGTGTGATACCTAAGCCTTGGATTTGGGCTCTCTTTAGTTCTCCCCCTACATTTTAATTTAATGATCTCTTCAGTTCCCATGGGTTCCATTATTATTACTACAAAGATGACCTCCAGATTTATATATATCCAGCTTCAGTCTCTTCTGCAATCCAATCCCAAATCACCACTTTGAATTAGATGTCCCCTCAGACATGGCAAACTCAAATATCAAATATCCCAGAACTAATTATCTTTCTTCTGAAGTTGCCTATTACCACTCTCTTGAGTTGAGGGTACCACTCTCTTTTCAGTCAAAAAGTATTTTCAACTTCAAAATCCTTGAATCCTAACTGTCTCCCCAGATACGCTCTCCAACCCAATCCAATCCAATTTACCTCCTTGTTGTTTCTCACATATGATATTCTACCTCCTGCTTTCAGATTTCTGCAGTCTCTCCTATACCTAGAATGCAGTCCCTTTCATCTCTAGTTCCTAACATATATTACTGTATACCTGTTGCCTCTTACTAAAGGATGGAAGCTTATAAAGAGCAGGAACTGCTTTATTTTTGTCATTGTAATCTAATATGTAGCACTGCCAGGCAGAAGCCACAATGGATAAAACACAACATCTACAGTCATAGAGATCCGAATTTGAGTCAGACTTCAGATATTAGCTGTATAACTATGGGCAAAGCATTTCACCTCTGTCTGCCCCAATTTCCTCAACTGTAAAATATGTATCATAATAGTTTCTACCCTGCATGGTTGTTGTGAATCTCAAATAAGATATTTGTAAAGTATTTACAAATATAGTGTAAAATAAGAACACAGTCCCTATAACTTAGTAGGTCATTAGTATGTTTCCCTTATGTCTTCCTTTTCCCCTCCTTCCATCTTTTCCTGCCTCTCTCCACCTTTTCCTCCTTTCTTTCCTTCCCTCTTTCCCTTCTTCCTTCCTTCCCTCCTTCTGTCTTTCCTTTCCACCCATGCCTCCGTCACTTTTTCTCTTCCTTCTTACCTACTCTCCTTTTTTCTTCCTTTCTTCTTTCCTCCCTTCTTCCCTCCCTTATTGAAAGTGAATTTTGAAGAAGAGTCTTCCTGACTCCAAGTCCACAGCTCTAGGCATCGTATCACCTAATTGCCTCTTTAAAATATTTAGCAAAATGCTAAGGGAAGGAGCCTATAACTATTAGTAGTACTCTTCTCCAAGGAAACCCTCAACAGCCTTTCTTACTGTGATGCTTCCTGACTCTGCACTGTGGCCAATCCTTGTAGTCACTTAGCTAATAGCTAGGTAGTACAGTGGAAAGGGCTTAGAGTCAGGAAGACCTGATTTTAAATCTAGCCTCAGACACACGTGGCAAATTGCTTAGCCTTTTTTTCTCTGCCACAAGGTGGCAATAATTATTAACAGCATCTACCTCTCAAGTGAGGATTAAATAAAATAATATTTGTAGAAAGCTTAGCACAGTACCCAGCACATAGAAGGAACTTAATGAGTGCTGTAACTAGCACTTGATGAGTGTGAGATTGAAATTCCATGGAAAGCTTAGCCTTTGGTCAGGAAAGCTGGTGTAGAGCAGTTAGAGGTTCTAGTGTTGGGCCTAAAGTCAAGAAGACTCTTCTTCTTGAGTTCAGATCTTGAGCTCAGACACATACTAGCTGTATGACCCTAGCTCAGTCATTTAACTTTTTGCCTTAATTTCCTCATCTGTAAAATGGATCAGAGAAGGAAATGACAAACTTTACAAAACAACAACAACAACAACAAAAAACCAACAATAAAATACATCAATACCATCACAACAACAAAAAACCAACAATAAAATACATCAATACCATCACAACAACAAAACAACCCAAAAAGAGTCAGGAAGAGTCAGACATGACTGAAGAAATAACTCAATAGCAAACAAAAACAAACATTACCACCATCAAAAATCTTCTAACGAATCTAATTACTATGTGAGGCCTTGAAAACCTTCCACAATTACCTGTGTAATTGTCTTACTCAGGAAGACTCAGGAAGGTTGGAATATTAAACGTAGAGTTCACAGGACTGTAAAATCAGCTTAATTGAGGGCAGATGTTCCTTGAATTAAGGAGTAGTCTGGGAGGATGAATACAGGATGGTCTTTCCACATAATCAATGGTATTAGGCTCCTCCACTGGAGCCCTGGAGGGACGTGAGTAAAGTAGTGGATTTTTATAGTTATTATCAAAGCATAACAGGAATGAACATTGTGGGAAGGGAATAAGGAACCTGGAGCTGAGGAGTGATTCTAACATTAATTAGGGGAGAAAAGATTCCTGGAGAATTGATGACTAATTGATATTGCCACTAAGGATAAAAGCTTCGAAGGTCCTGGGGTCATTAGTGCTAGTTTTACTCTGACAAAGTGACAGTTTGCTTGGCAGTGATTTTTAGAGCTTCCTTTGGTCTTCATTTATTAGGGTGGGGAGCCTACTGGTCAAATCACACAAGCTAAGCCTGCCTCCATGTACATAAAAATGATGAGGTGGACAAAAATGACCCCAAAGGAGGGAGTATATAGATTTGACTCTAAATCTTCACCTTCTAATTGCTTTCAATCAGTGATGATGATCTTACCAAAACTATTTTAAAAAATCAAATAGTAGGTTATCACTAAAAATAATTTTAATGGAATTAAAATTATAATAACAGCCTTCTTTATTTGCTTACCCAGTACTAAACTACATCCTCTGCTTATAGAAGCAGATCCTGCTAACACATCTTCTCCTGGGAGACCCATCCATCTGCTCGGAATTTTTATTGATGAGCAAACTCTGATCCCACTCTGGTCCTCCTATTCTCACCTTCCTATTTCTCCCTCAAAAATACTGTACATATAGTCATAATTTCTGCTATAAATTTACCGTTCTTCGTTTATTCTCCTTGAAATTTTCTCATGTGCTTTCTGAGCACCATAATTCCTCCTACTTTGTCATCACCAATGGATCTCCACCTCCCTCTTCAGTTCCTCTACTGAGCCTCCATTATAGCATAGCACTGGAGCAAGCCAGTGTTTCAGTGATATTCTCCAGGTTCTCTGTTCTTCCAAATGTGGGGATTGCATATTATTCCTTTAAATCCTTTTTCCCCTCAGAAATCTGGTTACTGAGTCCCTCACTTTTCTTCTTTTACCCTATGCCAATTTTTACCAATGAGCAGATAAATAACATTTAAAGAACTGATCAATTTAATTCTCCTACTTGTTTCCAGAGACCCTTTCAAAATTGCTTAATATCAGAGTTTTTCTATAAGGGAAAGGGAATAGTGAAAGGAATACTGAATATGTTAAATGCAGTTTTGAAGAAGATCATGTAAATTTTAAACATCATTATAAGGTCCTTCTTATGTCATACAAGAGTATTTGCCAGTTGCCACCATACCTCCATGAAAATATTTAGGTGATTAATAATAGTAACCCATACTTAAGTGCTTTATCCATAGCAAAGTGGCAATGGGTATTTAAGTATTATTAGCTGAGTGTAAGCCGGCTGCCACTTTTTACAAATATGAAATTAAGCAAAAGAATTTAGTGTGAAGAATGTCATCAGAGAAGATAAGAAAATGTAATTTGTAGTGATTAATTTATATGATGTATGCTTCTTTGAGGGTAGGATGATGTTCCTCCCCTCCTTTGTTTTGCTTTATTGGCCTAAGGATTCTTACTTTTGAGCAAAATTCTTCAGAAGCAGTTGGGTGACAATATAGAACTCAAGACTTAAAATGAAGAATGCCTGAGTCCAAATCCTGCCTCACATTTTTACCATGTGAGCCAGAATGAGTCACTTTACTTCTCAAGATTTTAGTTTCTTCACATATAAAATGGGGAAATAATGAACACTTACTTTGTAGAGTAGTTGTGAGGATCAGTAATAAAATATATGGGAAATGCTTTGCAAACTTTAAAGGTCTGAATATAAATACTACCTATTACATTCAATGCCTACTAATACATAAGTGCTGACCCAAAGTTATAGTACAGTATTAAGCTATTAAAACAATTAAAATCCTTCAGGTAATTAGTAGTAGTAACTAATTAGTAATGGTAACTTACTAGCTTAGCCACTGAAGCTATAACTTAAACTGCACTAAGATTTTGGGGAAATCTTGCATAGGTTATACATTCTTGTTGACTGATAAAATAAAATAGAAGGAAAGTAGATGGATAGCTTGGATGCTTTATCAAGACCTTCATGAAGTCAAGAGATCAAAGAAAAGTTTCTGGAATAATTAGATCAAGTTCCCATGGAAAAGATCTGGAAGAACATGGATTAAATCCACAAGGATATGAAATTTCAGATGGGTGAGATCATTTATCTTTTGAATATTGAAGCATTCCCACTTTAAACAGCCTCAGAAATGTGGAGTGATTAAAAGAAAGCTAGTTAGAAACAGAGCTTGAGACTGAATATAGATCTTAAAGGCAAGATAAAGAACTAATCTCCATTAGGCAACATGAGGTATGTTGTTGCATCTTTCTTTTCAGGATGGGCTTCCCAGACTGGGGCCAAGGGAAGGTCTTTTACTTCTTTGATAAGGATAGCTTTGAGAAAGGGATGAGCAGATTCTGACCTGTATGAAGGAAGGTAATTCCACCTATTCAGCTCTGGTTAGACTAAATCTTGAATCTGCTTTTAGTTTCAGGCAGCATATTTTAGGAAGGACACAGATAAGCTGGAGCTAGAAATGGACAACCAGGATGTTGGAACAAGAGTAGGAGGGAGGTTGGAGAACATTTTACATGAGAATTAATGGAAGAAAATAGGGATAGTTAATGTGGAACGGAGAAGACATGTTAATTAACTTCAATTGTCTTAAGACGTGTCCTATGGAATGGGAACCAGGCTTTTTGGCCTCAGAAGGAAACCAGAAGCTGCCATTGGAAGTAAATGTAGATAAATTTAGGCTGGATTAGATTAAGTAATAACTTCCTAAAAATTAGATCTACCCATAAGTGGAATGGACTGTCTCCAGAGATCATAAGTGCCAGGTGTTCAAGCAGAAACTTGATGACTATGTGTTGCAGATGTTGTAGGAAGGTTTTCTTGGTCAGTTTTCAATTGGACTTGAAATCTGTAGGCTTTTCCAACTCTGAGATTTTGGAATTAGATTTTACTTCTATCCTTGTTGGCCAATTTTGCTGATTCTTGGTTCTGCATCTGGTACATTGGGTCACTCAGAGCCCAAGTGTCCAAATGGTCCTTTACATTCCAGTGCCCTCAGGTAAAAGTAGGTTTTGAGGCAGTCAGAATCAATTCAGGAATGTAAAAGTTAGTTTTTTTAAAAAGCAAAAATGAGATAAAAATAACAAGGAGTGCCCTAGGAGTATCAAAGTTCTAACAACTTATTTTATACTCTTGCCCCAAATGCCCAAAGTTCGAGCTCAGATCAAATCAGATTAATCAAATAAATTTGCATCATAACTTCCTTCCCTGAGAAAGTTCCACTGATGTTATGAAAGTGATGGGGATTAACCCATAACTCATCCTACTAGTATTCTGATCCACAGCTTGTTGTCTACTTTGTGCCAGCCTACAATTCTACCAGTCACCTTTCCTTAATAATCATTTCCTCATGACCATTGCTTTTTCTGGTGTTACTTTCAACATTCAATATCTTTCCCCTACCTCATTAAGTGATCCTGAGGTTTTCCATGACACTCTAGTGGTTTTACTGTTATTAAATTCTCCTTTCATGTGACCATATACTAAGAGAACAAGTCTATTCTTTTATCCATCAAGATCATCTCTTAGTCAGTTGATGAGAAGCACAGCATATATGGACCTTTAGTTTGTATTGCTTGCTTCTATTTCTTAAAGAGACAGCCCCATTGCTTTGAGCAAAGACAGTCAGCAGGGAAAGCACCTAACACCTCTGCGGAGCAATAACTAGTTCTCATTGACAGACCATTCAGAGATGTTTTTGGCATAGAATTTAATAAAACTTTCCAGTCATGCTTGGATTTGGTTTTGAGAAACTTCAGTTTTCTTAGATGCCAAGAGAATTACAAAATATTTTCACTTTCCAAGTTTCCATTCCCAACATGTGGAATGTCCTCATTTGAAGAAAAAAAGAAAGTCCCTTTTCCTCTCTTCACTCTTTGTGCTTTTTCTGCTTTTAAAATGATTGGCAAAATCAGGCCTCCACTGAGATGCCAAGCCCAGCACAAGCACATTCAGCAAAATGAGACTAAAACTGGAAAAGCATGGTGATTGATAATGCTACCTTGTACTTTAAAAAAGCCTGCTTTCCAATGAAACCAAAGTGATTGATGAACAATCAGCTTCTTTCCTTCCTATCCACTGTGAAAAACCTCCTCAGTGCTCTACTAAGATGCCTACTCATCTTTATAGTTTGACATCTTAGAAAGAGGAGATAATTAGTTGGCTGCCTCTAATTACTGTGCTCCTCGTTGCATCCATTAACCAGCACAAAGGCTGGGGTTATAACCTTCATGAATATATGTGTTTTTCTCAGAGCAGTTATGAAAATCTCTTGACCCACAAACTTAGATGGCTCTTCCCTTGACATAACCATGGTAGAAAAATTACCTTAGAATCAGAAGAACCAAATTTTACTAATTTACTAACTTTGTGACCTCAGGCAAGTTATTTTCCCTTTCCATAACAAATTTCAGATAGGTAGTAAGATCATAAATGTAAAGGTAGAAAGGACTTCAAGGCCATCTAGTCCAAATCCCTCATTTCACAGGTGAGGAAATGGAGAACCAGGGAAACTAAGTGATTTGCTCAACATCTTCTTCATCTGAGGGGGGATCTGAGCCTAGATCCTCAGATTCTAGAACTGGTCTATTTTTCTCGGATGCTTTGAGAAGTCTGTAATCTTACTAGGGCTTATATACTTCCTCCTGATACAGATGGAAGTCCTTCCTTGCTTTCTCTCACTGCATAATTCTTATGTTACATGATTCACACCAGGACAAGACTGATAGTAAAGAAATAGTCTTTCACAAGGGGATCATTGAAAGCATGTAATTTGTGATTAAGATGCAGCTTGATCTCTTTTCCCTGTTCATTCCACAAACTAGTTTCATATCCAGCTGCATGGAGCTCTTGTCCAAAATATATATATAATGAAGTCAGTTTAAGGATGAGTTCTACAGCTGTATCCTTTAATCTGGGCCATATATGTTTTTCATTCACTTTGTTATTCCAATGAAGATGATTAGACAATCTCTTTTTGTAATGCTATCAATTTCTCTAAGGAGGCTTTGGGATGTTTCAGGGCTCAAATTTGTTGGCTCAGTGTCAATTGGGAATCAGAAAATTTAAAGAACTTAACACTTAAGAAGAAATCCTTCTATTTGATCATTACATAGGATATTTTTCTCTCTGACAGTGGTGAATACTACTGCTAGAAACTATTGAACTCTCTGTTTAACATCTGACTTAATGTAGATACTCAGAAGATAGCTTAACAAAGTGGCATGGGTAATACAACCATTGTTAGAAATGAAAAAAAATGAAATCAGGGAAGCTGAATAACTTAGCAGTGGTCATTAGCTAGTAAGTATGTGAGAAGGAACTTGAACAAGGATATTTTAACTCCAAGTCCAATGGTCTCCACTATGTGATGCTACATCTCTTTGTCTCTGTGCTTCAGTTTCCCCATTTATAAAATGAAAGCATGGAAAAAAATTCACAAATATAAGAAAAATCAGAAATTAGCAGAAAGAAGACAAGAACATTAATACCCTTTTGGTAGAGCTATTGGAATTGGAATACTATTGGGAATTATGTGAGAAAAGTGCTTAACAAATTATGACATGTATAAAGATATATTATTGCTGAACTCTGTACTATAAATAATGAATGCAGGGAATTTGTAGACATTTAAGAAGCCTTGTATGAAATGACTCAAAACAAGAAAACCAGGACTAGAATGAAAATATGCATGATAATTACAATAATGTGAATGAATGAAATTTCCACAAGGCAGATGAGCTCAGAGGTAATTAGGTGGTATGGTAGATAGAGTGTTGGTCCTGGAGTCAAGAAGTTCTGAGTTCAAATATAAACTAAGATGCTGTGTCACCGTAGGCAAGTAATTTAACCTCTCTTTGCCTAAGTTTCCTTATCTGTAAAATGGGAACAATAATAGTACCAATCTCACAGAAATTATTTTGGGGATAAAATGAGATCATAATTATAAAGGACTTAGCATAGTGCTTTGTACACAGTAGTCCCTTAAAAAATAATTCTTTCAAGGAAAGGGACCTGTATGTGCAAGAATGTTTGTGGAAGCTCTCTTTGTAGTAGCCAGAAACTGGAGACTGAGTGGATGCCCATCAATTGGAAAATGGCTGAATAAATTGTGGTATATGAATATTATGGAATATTGTTGTTCTGTATGAAATGACCAACAGAATGATTTCAGAAAAGCCTGGAGAGATTTACATGAACTGATTCTGAGTGAAATGAGCAGGACCAGGAGATCATTGTATACTTCAACAACAATACTATATGATGATCAATTCTGATGGGCGTGGCCCTCTTCAAAAATGAGATGAACCAAATCATTTCCAATAGAGCAGTAATGAACTGAACCAGCTACACCCAGCGAAAGAACCACTACATAGAATTCCCAATCCCTCTATTTTTGTCTGCCTGCATTTTAGATTTCCTTCACAAGCTAATTGTACACTATTTCAAAGTCCGATTCTTTTTGTACAGCAAAACAACTGTTTGGACATGTATACATATATTGTATTTAATTTGTACTTTAACATATTTAACATGTATTGGTCAACCTGCCTTTTTTGGAAGGAAAGGAGGGGAAAAAATAGAACAAAAGGTTTGGCAATTGTCAATGTTATAAAATTACCCGTGCATATATCTGGTAAAACTATTATAAAAAAATAAAATAAAATAAACATTGAAAAATAAATAAATAAATACTTCTTTCTTTCCTTTCTTCTTAATTTTTCTTTTTTGTTAGAAAAGTACAATGTAAGGGGAGAATATTACGAAGTTAATTGAAGTTTTCATATAACTTAATTTTAAATAACTAACATTATTTAGGTATTTATATTAAAAACTTTTTATTAAAAACAAAAGAATAAATGCTTTTAAATTTTTATTTCCCCAATTACATGTAAAAATAATTTTAACATTCTTTTTTTTCACATTTTTAGTTCCAAATTCTCTCCCTTCCTGCCCTATCCACCTCATTGAGAAGGCAAGAAATTTGACGTAGATTATATGTGTGGAGTCATGCAAAATACATTTCCATGTAAGTCATTCTGTGAAAAAAATACAGACAAAAAAAAAACAAGAAAAATAAAGTGAAGAAAAATTATCTTCTATATAATTTCCAGCTCCACCTATTTCTTTTTAACCTCTGGAGACAGAGAGCATCTTTCATCATAAATCCTTCAGAATTGTCCTGGATCATTGTATTGCTAAGAATAGCTAAATCATTCAAAGTAAATCATCATATAATACTGCTCTTATAGTGTATAATATTCTGTTCATTTCATTTTACATCAGTTACTAATAAGTCTTTACAATTTTTATAAGGGTATTCTCATCATTTTTATAGCATAATAGTATTTCACCACAATCATATACAACATCTTGTTCACCTATTTCTTAATTAGTGAGCATCCCCTCAATTTCCAATTTTTGACACCATTAAAAAAAGCTACCAAAAATATTTTTGTACATAGAGGTCATTTCCTTTTTTATTTTTTAAATCTCTTTGAGATATAAGGCTTGTTATGGTATTGCTTGGTTAAATGGTATGCATAATTCCAAATAGCTCTCCAGAATGGCTACATTAGTATACAACTGCAACAGAAGTGCATTAGTGTTTTAATTTTTCTTATCCAAAATTTGTGGTTTTTCTTTTCTCTGAAGTGAATCCATTGGATAAGTGTGTGGTGGTAATTCAGAGTTGTTTTAATCTGCATTTCTGTAATCAATAGTTATATAGTGTTTTTTTTACATATGACTACAAATAGCTTGATTACTTTGTCTTAAAACTGTTTATCTCCTTTGACCATTTGCTAACTAAGGAATGACTCATATTTCCAGGTATTTTGGTCAGTTTTTTATATATATTTGAGAAGTGAGATTTTTATCATAGAAACTTACTTTTATGCTTCTTTTGGAACTTGTATTTGAAAGTCAGATTTTTCATTAGCTCTGGTTTTTTCATCAGGAATTTTTTTCATCAGAAAAGTCCTCTATTTCACTGAATATCCACTTTTTCCCATGAAAGGATTATGCTCAGTTTTACTGGATATTTTTTGCTTGTAATCCTAGATCTTTTGCCCTCCAGAAGATCATATTCCAAGCCCTTCAATCCTTTAATGTAGAAACTGTCAATTTTGGGTTATTTTGACAGTGACTCCATGATATTAGAACTCTTTTTTTTTATTGCTTGCAATATTTTCTCCTTGACCTGGGAGTTCCAGAATTTTTGCTACAATATTCCTGAAAGTTTTCATTTTGGCATCTAGTTAGGGAGGTGATCAATGGATTTTTTCAATATATATTTTACTCTCTGGTTCTAGAATATCTGCAGGTTTCCTTGACAATTTCTTGAGAGGATATCTAGGCTCTTTTTTAATCATGGTTTTCAGATAGTCCAATAATTCTTAAATTATCCCTTCTGGATCTATTTTTCAGTTCTGATGTTTTTCCAATGAGATATTTCATATTTTCTTCTATTTTGTCATTTTAAAAATTTTGTTTTATTATCTCCTGATGTCTCATGAAGTCATTAGCTTCCACTTCTCTAATTCTAATTTTTAAGGAATTATTTTCTTTAGTACCTCCTTTTCCATTTGTCAGTTCTACCTTTTAAGGAATTCTTCTCTTAATTGGATTTTTGTGACTCTTTTTACCATTTGGCCTATTTGTTTTTCAAAGTGTTGCTTTCTTCAGTATTTCATCAAAATATTTACTCTTTTCTTATGATTTTCTTGAATCATTTTCATTTTTCTTATAATTTTCCCCTCTATGTCTCTTGACTTATATATCTTCAGTCCTTCCATGGCCTCTGGCCAATTCATATTTTATTTTGAAGTTTTAATTATAGGAGTTTTGGTTTTGTTGTCATCTGGAATTTGTGTTTTAGTCTTCCTTTTCACTATGGTAACTTTCTATAGTAGGAATCTTTTTGTGGTTTGTTCTTTTTCTAGCGTATTTCTCGACTTTTAACTTTGCTGAAGTGGGGCTCTGCTTCTAAAGTGGAGGCAACTGCCCCAAGTTTTAGTAATTTTTGTGTAACTAGTTTTGGAGGTAATTCTGGGGACTCATAAGTTTTTCACTCTCCCAAGGTGATATGATCTAGGAAGAGGTGTGTTTACTACTCTTTTGTACTGTACTGTCTGTGAGTTATCATAAGTATTTTTTTCCTCCATGGAACTGAGTCAAGGGTTACTCCTTTCCTCCTTTCTCTGGGATTATGACTGTGACCTAGATCCAAGTATGGGCAATGCAACAGAATCCTGCCTCTGGTGTCATTAAGGGGATCCTGTTATCTGACTACATTACCATCTGTTGGCTGATCATTGTTACCATGGATTCAGTTGCTCCCAAGACCTGTTCGTGGTTTGCTAGGGCTGGATCTGTGCTTGTGTAGCCTGATAAACTCTAACTACAGACATTTCCTGCTGACTTAAGCTGTCTTAGGTTGGAAAATCATTTCATTCCATCATTTTGTGTGTTACATCATTCTAGAATTTGTTTTGAGGCATTATTTAAAGGTATTTGGAGGAGAGCTCAGAGGAGTTCATCATGCCTTTTATCTGCCATCCAATAAACATTTTGAAAAATAAAATTTTGTTTTATATGAGTTAACTTTTCCCAAATACATTTGTTCACATAATATTTTTGAGTGGGAAAGTTACTGACAGAACCTTTTAGAAATATAAATGAAGTATTTCCTGTTAGAAGGCAAGTTGTATGAGTAAGAAGGTAAGAGGAAATTAGAAAAAGATAGAGGAAATTAAAATTACCTTCATATTGAAAAAAAAAACAAACTGATTCACATAAAGCAAATATATATATATATATATATATATATATATATATATATATATATATATATATATATTAGGCATAGATGATGCCTAAGATCTATACTTCTATGATTGTTCCCCTGATTTAGGTTTATCATCGTATATAAAATATAGACAGAAAGAAAGAATATTCTAAAGGATAAATGATGTGGTAGATAGAGTGGTAGGCCTAGAATCATGAAGACGCTTCTTCCTGAATTAAAATCTGTCCTCAGACACTTCCCAACTGTGTGACCTTAATTAAGTCACTTAACCCTGTGTGCCTCAGTTTCCTCATGTATAAAAGGAGCTGGAGAAGGAAATGGCAAAGCACTGAAGTACCTTTGCCAAGAACATTCAGATATGATTGAAATGATAGAACAACACTATTTGCATTTTATGTCACTATACAGTATTTCAAAGCATCTTTTATTGCCTTCTTAATCAACCTTAGTACCTTCTAAATTAGCATTAAAGCCTACTGGATAAAGACCTAGCCTCAAAGTCATAAAGACTACTAATTAAAGTTTGCTTCTTATATATGTATGTACTGTGTAATTCTGGGAAAGTAACTTAATGTTTCAGTGCTTTAAACCACTCTTCTAAGAATAAGCTACAGAGGAGCTATTGACTTGCACTGGTACAGAGTTTTCTCACCTAAGAATTTTCTACTCCAGTTGAGGGGTTCAGCCCCCATCCCAATCCCTATTACATAGTTACAATGTATTTTATACTTTTCCCTTCTCACTCTTCTCTGCCCCACCCCCAAATAAATCTTTAAGAAAAAAAAAAGTTGATGAGATGTTCAGATTCAAGTTAATATCACCTAGGTAGATGTTTTTTATCATGGTTTTAAGTGGAATCATAGAATTTAAGAGTAGACAGGGAATTCAGTAGCCATTAAGTCCAAACTATAACTAAAAGGAATCTTCATGATACTATATGTGAATTGTGATAGTACAATCTCTGCTTAAAGACCCTCATGCTACTTCTCAAGGAAGCACATTCCACTTTTGGACACTTTTCACTGTTAAAAAGCTATTTTTTTCTTGAAATCAAACCTAAATTTGGATTTTCCCTACTTCTTGTCATTGCTCCTGGATCTGCCTCCTGGATTTTAACAGAACCAATCTAATCTTTCTTTAGAGAATAAGTACTTTTTTTAGTACTTAAAGATAGATAAATAATTTCTTCCTTAATTCTTTATTCCTGGTAGCTATGTGTTTTATAATGCAACCCAAGATTATATTTGCAGTTTTTTGACTTCACAACATCTCTTGAATATACCCTGGTTCATGCCATTCATTACCTCATGCCAGAAATGTTGCAATATATTTCTGGCTCTTCTCTTTGTCCTAAGTTTCTTTCCTTTCCAATTCATTCTCCATACATCTTTTAAAGTGATTTTCCTAATGTGCAATTCTGACCATGTCATCTCTTTCCCCTACTCAATAATATCTGTAACTTCCCATTACCTCCAAGCTCAAATATAAAATACTCTTGCATTAAAAAACCTTTATAAACTTTCTCCTTCCTACCTTCCCAATTTTCTAATTTACTCCACTGCTCTTTAAACATTCTAAGATTCAGTGCTCTGATCTTTCTGTTCTTCCCATGTGACACTTCATCTTCATCTCCATGTCTTTGCATTGGCCATTCCCCAAAGCCTGGAATGTTCTCTCTGCAAACCTCTATCTTCTGGCTTCCTAAAATTCAGTTCAAATCCTACTTTGGCAGGAGAACTTGCTCAATTTCTTCATTTTTCTCTGTGAAATTACCTTCCACCTACTCTGATTAACTCTTACATTTGCATGGATGTTTGTATGTTTAAGTTATTAACTCTATGAGAGTTCTTTTAGGACAAACTCTTCTTGCCTATTTTTTATCATAAGCTCTTTACACCATGTCTAGTGCATAGCACTTAATAAACACTTATTGAAAACCACTCTACAATTGATAAAAAGCCAAAGCATATGAATAGACAACTTTCAGGTGAAGAAATTAAAGCCATTTCTACTTACATGAAAAAATGTTCTAAATCATTATTGATTAGAGAAAGATGAAATGAAAAGATAATGATAAATATTGAGGGGATCTGGGAAAACTGGGACACTAATATATTGGCGATGGAATTGTGAACTGATCCAAACATTCTGAAGAGTAATGTGGAACTATCCCAAAAGGCTTTCAAACTGTGCATACCCTTTGATTCAGCAGTGTCTCTACTGAAACCTGTATTCCAAAGAGATCACCAAAAAAAAAAAAGGAAAAAAAGACCCATATGTGCAAAAAATGTTTTTAGCAGCCCTTTTTGTGGTGGCAAGGAACTGGAAACTGAATAGATACCCATCATTTGGGGAGTGGCTGAATAAGTTATGGTATATGAATATTGTGGAATATTATTGTTCTATAAGAAACAATCTGCAGGATGAGTTCAGAAAAACCTGGAGAGACCTACATGAACTGATGCTGAGTGAAGTGAGTAGAACTAAGAGAATCTTGTACAAAGTAACAACAAAGTTATGTGATGTTGCTATCAACTCTAATGGACATGGCTCTTTTCAACAATGAAGTAATTCAAGCCAATTCCAATAGGTTTGTGATGGAGAGAGCCATCTACATCCAGAAAGAGGACTATGGGAATTGAAAGTAGGTCACTATATAGTATTTTCATCTTTTTTATTGTTGTTGTTTGCTTGCTTTTATTTTTCCTCTATAATTTTTTTTCCTTTTGATCTGATATTAATAAAACAAAAAGACAAAATATGCACACATATGCTATATAGTAATAAAATAAAAGGAGGTTTGTCCCTACATGCAAAAAAATATCCCAACCTGAGGGAAGCAGATGAGTCATGTAGGAAACATACTCAAAATTGTGATTCAGGTGGCAAGATCACATATCCCAAGAATGGATGTGCCTTCCTGATCAAACCAGAGGTGGAAGAAAAGTTCTTTTGGTCTGTTAATGATAGGAGGATTAGTAGGGGTGTTTCCTTTGTTTAACAATAAAGCTCATGATTAGGTCATTTTGTTGAGTAGCAATTTTCTAGAAATTCCCAAGCTTGGCCTTTGATAAAACCTGAGACATGAAGCCAAATAAAGTACCTCCTGACTCCAAAGTCACTAACCACTGTGTAACCTGTCTGACAAGGGAGGAAGGAAGGAAAATTCATTAAGTTGACTATCTTCTCATTTTGTGGTACCATGATTTAAACTAGAATCATAATCTTTAAATAAAGACTTCTGGAAAAACTAAAAAAGAAAATCTGCTTATTTGTGGGAAATAGATCTTTAATTATATTTGGGTAGATTTAATTATCAAGTATTAAACACACAGAAACAAAATCTTTATGACTTAAAAAAAAGGTCTACCAGTCAGGTAGTAAGAGTGATTGGTAACAGGTGGAGAGCTAGCAGATCTGACATACCAGTACTCTTATACTGTAAACAAAGAGGAATATCTGCAACTTGCCCCATAATTATCTAGGCTGCTTGGTGGACCCCTGTTGGAGAATTTATAGAAGGATATGGACAAATCCTGCAGAGAATGATAAGGTCTAGATAAATCATAATCTGTAAGCTTCCGCATGGATAAGGTGACAGGCTCCTTGAAATGACTTTAAAATTTGAGGAATAAAATATGTATAAACACATTTCTAGCATTCTTTTAATAGTAACCAAAAATTGGAAACTAAGAGGCTATATTTCTATTGAGGAGTAGATAAACAAATTATGCTACATGAATTTAATGAATATTATTGTGTCATAAGAAATGGTAAAACAGTTTTAGACAAAATTAGGAAGGCTACTGTGACTGATAGAGCAAAGTGAGCAGAACAAGAATAATTTATATAATGACAACAATATTATAAAGAAAACCATCTTTTTAAAAACTATCACTCTAGTTAATGCAATAATAAACCAGAAATCCAGAAGACTGAAGAATAAACACACCACTCACCTCCTCCCAGAAAGGTGGCAAACTCATCAAAACCAGCCATAACTACAGATCAATTATTATCAATAGGCAGATATAGAAACTGGAGCCTTGGGAGGGATAGTAACTCCTAGATCGGTGGTCCTACTTTCATTATAACCCTCATAGATATTAGCCAGGAAGCTATTCCTCTGGAGAAAGAGCCAGATATCCCCACCTACTACTAAGCAACTGATACAGTCATGGAAGACAAGCCTGCCAATGTAAACAGCAAAATACTCCAGGAAAGAGACAGAATGCAACAGGTACCCAGGCAAATCAAATGACTAGTAGCAGCATTTTGACCACCATCTTCCCTGAGACTTTGATGGAGATAAGCCCAGCACTTGGAATCCAAATGACAGGAATAGCAATACTTCAGTCCAGAGTCCTCAGACATCTTCCCGGGAAGCAACATGTATGAAGATCAACTTGACAAAAGCTCCTTCAGGCACTACAGCCATAGTTACTAAAGACCCGGAAGGATATTAAAGAAAAAACATTAATATCCACTTTGCCACTGCAGCTACCACACAGGACTTGTTATATCTCATTTATGGCTGAAATGTATCTTATGTATTGTCTCCTTTAAAAAAATATGAGTTTCTAAAGGGATGGAGCCAAGGTGGCAGAGAGTAGACAGTACATTAGCTGGGTTCTCCCTAGTTTCCCTGAGAATAAATCCCAGATTAAGCCTCTGTACAGATTTTGGAGAAATAGAACCCACAAACATTTGGAATGTAATAATTTTACAGCTTAAGATATCTTAGAAGAAAGAAGAACTAGAAATCATTATTGATAACAAGATAAATAATTTTGACTACATTAAGTTAAAAAGGTTTTGTACAAACAAAACTACTGCGCACAAGATTAGAAGGGAAACAATAAAATGGGAAAACATTTTTACATTCAAAAGTTCTGATAAAAGCCTCATTTCTAATATATATAGGGAATTTATTCAGATTTATAAGAATTCAAGTAATTCCCCAGTTAATAAATGGTCAAAGGATATGAACAGACAATTTTCTGGTGAAGAAATTGAAACTATTTCTTCTCATATGAAAGAGTGTTCCAAATCACTATTGATCATAGAAATGCAAATTAAGACAACTCTGAGATACCATTACACACCTGTCAGATAGACTAAGATGATAGGAAAAGATAATAACAATTGTTGAAGGGGATATGGGAAAACTGGGACACTGATACATTATTGGTAGAACTGTAAACAAATCCAACCATTATGGAGCGCAATTTGGAACTATGCTCAAAAAGTTATCAAACATGCATAACCTTTGACCCAGCACTGTTTCTATTGGGATCTTAAGGGAGGGAAGAGAACTCAAATGTGCAAAAATGTTTGTGGCAGCCCTTTTTGTAGTGGCCAGAAACTGGAAACTAAGTGGATGCCCATCAATTAGAGAATGGCTGAACAAGTTATGGCATATGAATGTTATGGAATATTATTGTTCTGTAAGAAACAACCAACAGGATGATTTCAGAGAGAGCTGGAGAGACTTACATGAACTGATGCTGAGTGAAATGAGCAGAACCAGGAGATCATCATACATGTCAACAAGACATGATGATCAATTCTGATGGACGTCTCTTCAATAATGAGATAATTCAAACCAATTCCAATTGTTCCAAGATGAAGAGAGCCATCAACACCCAGAGAGAGGACTGTGGGAACAGAGTGTGGACCACAGCATAGCATTCTCACTCTTTTTGTTGTTGTTTGCTTGCATTTTTTTTCCTTATTGATCTGATTTTACTTGTGCAACAAGATAACTGTATAAAAATGTATACATATATTGGATTTAACATATATTTTAACATATTTAGCATGTATTAGACTACCTGGAATATAGAGAAAGGTTGGGGATAAGGAATGGATAATTTGGAATAGAAGGCTTTGCAAAGGCCAATGTTGAAAAATTACCCATGCATATGTTTTGAAAAAAAGCTTTAATAAAAAAATAAATTTAATTTAAAAATTGATATCTTGGAAGGACTTCAGGAAAGATCAGTCTCAATTGGGCAGGGGGAAGGTGACCCAGTACATGTGCTGTGTGAAGATCTGGTGGAAGAAATTTAATTGGAGGCTCTCAGTTAAAATACACCAGCATTGGCTACTCTGTGCAGGTTCATAAGGTAAGTGAATCATCAGACCATCTGTAACCTCCTGAATTTCAGCATAACAGGAAGGACTTGGTCAGATCAATCCAGTTCAGTGGGAAAGCCTGCACAACTCTGGCGGTCAGTGAGAAGCTCTTGTCCCAGCAAAAGGAGTTTGAGACAATCTCCCCTGTGCCTTAGGAGCAGAGCTCAAAAATTTTAAATGAGCAAAACAACAACAACAACAAACAAACAAACAAACAACCCTGACCATAGAGAGCTACCATAGAGAAAGGGAAGATCAGAACACAAACACAGAAGAGGATACATAGAAATATTATTGTCTGATTTTGACACCTTGAGATCAAAAAGAAAATTTTGTAAGAAACAAGAAAAAAAAATTCAAGCTGGAGCTACAATTAGAATTGTACAGGACTTATCAGCAACCACAAAAAAGACAGGCAGATCCTGGAATCATATATACCAGCAATCAAAAGAACTACTCCTGTGGCCAAAAAATATCATATCCAGCAAAATAATCCATACTATTGGGTGGAAAATGGATGTTTTTCATTTCAAGGAACTTAACATGGATAAATTGTTTATATTTTTTACACGGAAATGTATACCATATGTTTAAGATTGACATCACAATTAGGTAGCTCAAAAGAAAGATTAGGGCAGATTTGAAAATGATCTGACTTTAAAAATCAAAACAACCTAGAAAAAGCTAACAGTAGTAATTATGTTATATAAATGAGGTGCAGAGGAAGAATAGATACAGAGGCATAAAAGAGGGGAAGAAAGCTCCAGGTTCTGAAAATCTACACACTTCAGGAATGGGTTAAATAGGCACACTCCAAAATCTATAAAGAAACAAGTGGGGAGGAATAGACAAAGGGTGAAGCAAAGGGTAGGAGAAGACAAGGGAAGTATCCATGGGTAGGGGGAAGTTAAGTAATAGGAAAGCAAATCAAGGAGCAGAATTAAAGCGGAAGAGTTAGCAGGGATAGAAAAGAATGAGATGTACACAAACACTGCAACAAGGATCAGGAATAGATTAAATATATGTGTGTATGTGTGTGTGTGTGCGCGCGCATATATAGACAGGGGTGTATGTGTATGTGTATGTATATGTATATATGTATATATAAATATATCTTTACTTAGCTATAGTCTGCTTAGGAGAAAGGGAGGAATGAAAGGAGAAGAAAAGATAGTTATGAATGTAATTTTTTCTACTATTATACAGCCTTTCTTGAACAGGTCATTTATTGTTATATATTTTGACTCCTCCCTGATCCTCTTCTGGGCACATGACAATGTTTGATTTGGTTTTGCTTTCCTTTTCTGTTTTTCTTTTTTCTATTCTGTTTTTTAAAAAAATTAAAAAGAAAGAAAGAAAGGAAAAGAAAACACAGAAACTGGCTGAAGAAAACAACTCCTCAAAAATAGAATTAGCAAAATGGAAAAATAAATCCACTGAACAAAACAATTGCTTTAAAAGTACAATTGACCAAATACAAAAGGAGGTTAAAAAAAAACTAATTGAATAAAACAATTCACTAAAAATTAGAATTGGACAAATGGAAATGAATGACTCAATGAGACATCAAGAATAAGTCAAACAAATTTTTAGAAAAATGTAAAATATCTTATTAAAAAAACAACTGACCTAGAAAATAAATCCAGGAGAGACAATCTAAGAACTATTGGAGTACCTGAAAACAATGATGAAAAAAAGGGTTTAGACATCATATTTTAGGAAATCATCAAGAAAACTGCCCTTGATGGCAGCCCTCTTTGTAGTGGCCAGAAACTGGAAATTGAGTGGATGCCCATCAATTGGAGAATGGCTGAATAAATTGTGGTATATGGATGTTATGGGACACTATTGTTCTGTAAGAAATGACCAGCAGGATGATTTCAGAAAGGCCTGGAGAGATGCTGAATGAAATGAGCAGAAACAGGAGATCATTATATACTTCAATAACAATACTATATGATGATCAATTCTGATGGATGTGGCCCTCTTCAACAATGAGATGAAGCAAATCAGTTCCAATAGAGAAGTAATGAATTGAACTAGCTACACCCAGCGAAAGAACTAAGTATGAACCACTACATAGAATTCTCAATCCCTCTATTTTTGTCCACCTGCATTTTTGATTTCCTTCACAGGTTAATTGTATACTATTTCAAAGTCCGATTCTTCTTGTGAAGAAAAATAATTGTATAGACATGTATACATATGTTGTATTTAACATATGCTTTAACATATTTAACATGTGTTGATCAACCTGGCATCTGAGGGAGGGGGTAGGAGGAAAGAAGGGAAAAATTGGAACAAAAGGCTTTGCAATTGTCAATGCTGAAAATTACTCATGAATATACTCTTGTAAATAATTAAAATTAAAAAAGAAAGAAAACTGCCCTGATGTCCTAGAATCAGAGGATAAAATGATCATTGAAAAAATTCTGATTCTTAATGTCTCATTGAGTCATTCATCTCCATTTTTCCAATTCTAATTTTTAGAAACTTCAAGGAATACTGTAGCTAAATTCCAGAATTATCAGATCAAGAAGAGAATATTGCAAGTAGTAAAAAAGAAACAATTCAAATATTGAAGAGCCACAATCAGGATTGCCCAGGACCTAACAGCTTCAACTTCAAAGGATTGAAGGGACTGGAATATGATATTCTGGATAGCAAAGGAGCTTGGACTACAGTCAAGAATCAACCATCCAGCAAAATCATTATGTTTCAGGGGAAAAGAATTCAATGAAATAGGGTATTTTCATCATTACTGATGAAAAAACCGGAACTGAACAGAAAATTTAATCTTCAAATACAAGACTGAAGAGAAGTATAAAAAGGTAAACAGTGAAGAAAAAAATTATGTTTTTTGAAAGATTAAAATGTTTACATCCCTAAATGGGAAGATGATACTTGTAACTTTTGAGAACTGTATGTTTGTCAGGGCAGTTGGAAGGGATATATTTACACAGAAGATGTAAATATCAATTAACTTTAATGATATAAAAAAGAATTTTAGAGTGGAAAAAAGGATTGTACTGAAAAAATAGGAAAGGGGAGAAAAAATGGGATGAATTATATTACATGAACAGGCAGAAAAGACCTATTACAATAGAGAGAAAGAAGGGAGGGAGATGAGCATTGTTATGTTAATCTCATCAATTTTGGGTCAAAGAAGGAATATCATACATATTTAATTTGTATAGAAATTTTTCTCACCTTATAGGGAAGCAGGAGGAAAAGGGGAAAAAATGGAGAGGCTTATAGAAGAGAGTAGAAGGAAGAAAAGATAAGAAAGAAGGACTGACAAAGGGAGGACAGATTGAGGGAGGTAGTGGTCAAAAGCAAAACAGTGGTGAAGAGGGAAAGGAGAAAAGAAAAAAGTATAACTTGGGAAAAATAAGATAGCAGGAAATACACAGTTAAAATTACTGTGAATGTGAATGGAATGAACACAAACACACACATAGGCAGGGGTGTATGTGTATGTGTGTCTGTGTGTATACATAAATATGTCTTTACTTAGCTATAGCCAGCTTGGGAATGAACTCACCCATAAAATGGAAGCAGATAGTAGACTGGATTAAAAACCAGAATGCTACAATATGTTGTTTATAAAAACATATTTGAAACAGTTATATGTAGAGAGAGTAAAGATAAAAAGCTGGAGCAGAATCTATTATGCTTCAGGCAGGGGTTGTGATCCTGATTTCAGAGCAAGCAAAAGCAAAAATGATCTAATTAAAAGAGATAAAGAAGGAAACTATATATTGCTAAAGGGTACCATAGATAATGAAGTAATATTAATACTAAACCTATATGCATTAAGTGGTATAGCATCCAAGTTCCTAAAGAAGTTGAGAGCTACAAGAAGAAATAGCAAAACTATATTAGTGGAGTATCTTAACCTTGCTCTATCAGAACTAGATAAATTGAACCACAAAATAAACAAGAAAAAAGTTAAGGAGGTAAATAGAATTTTAGAAAAGTTAGATATAATAGACTTTCAGGGAAACTGAACGGGGACAAAAAAGAATATACTTTTTCCTCAGCAGTACATGGAATCTACACAAAAAGTGACCATGTTTTATGGCATAAAAACATCAAAATCAAATGCAGAAAGGCAGAAATAATAAATGTACCTTTTAAAGATCATGATGTAATAAAAATTACATGTAATAAAGGGCCAGGGAGAAATAGACCAAAATTTACAAGAAGGAATAGAGAGCAAAACTATATTTTGGAGGATCTCAACCTACCTCTATCAGAACTATACAAATCCAAATACAAAATGAACAAGAAAAAAATTAAGGAGGTGAATAGAATTTTAGAAAAGTTAAGTACAATAAACCTTTGGAGAAATTTGAATGGGAATAGAAAGGGATAGGCCTTTTTCTCAGCAGTACATGGACCTGCACAAAAATTGGCCATGTTTTAGGACATACAAACCTTAAAATCAAATGCAAAAATGCAGAAATAGCAAATTCATCCTTTTCAGATCATGATATAATAAAAATTACATGTTATAAAGAGTTGTGAGAAAATGGAACAAAATTAATTGGAAATTAAATAATCTAATCCTGGGGGCAGCTAGGTGGCGCAGTGGATAGAGCACCAGCCCTGAATTCAGGAGGACCCGAGTTCAAATCTGGTCTCAGACACTTCACACTTCCTAGCTGTGTGACCCTAAGCAAGTCACTTAACCCCAGCCTCAGAAAAAGAAAAAATAAAAAAAAAAAAATAATCTAATCCTAAAGAATGAGTGAATCAAACAACAAATCATAGAAACAAAGAATAATTTCATCCAAAGAATGATAATAATAAAACAACATACCAAAATTTATGGGATGCAGACAAAGCAGTTCTAAGAGGAAATTTTATATCACTAGATGATAACATGAATAAGATAAAGAGAAGATCAGTGAATTGGGCATGCAATAATTAGGAACTATTTTGCCCAGTTGTTTGCCAATAAATCTGAACTGTATGTGAATGTGAAATGTGTGAATATATATGAAAATATAGATTGTCAGGTTAACAAGTAAGAGAATAAAATATTTAAATGGTTCCATTTTAGAAAAATAAACCAAATAAGTGATTAATCAATTCTCTAAGAAAAAATCTCCAGGGCCAGTTGGATTTACACTTGAATTTTATCAAACATTTAAAGAGCAATTAATTCCAATACTTTATAAACTATTTGGAAGAATAGAGGAAGAATGAGTATTACTAAATTTCTATTATGACACAGATATGGTGCTGATACTGAAACCAAGAAGGGCCAAAACAGAGAAAGAAAATTATAAATCAATTTCCCTAATGAATATTGATGCAAAAATTTTAAATACAATATTAGCAAAGAGATTTTAACAACTCCAGGATAGTACACAATGATCAAGTAGGATTTATATCAGGAATGAAAAGCTGATTCAATATCAAAAAATCTCTCATCATAACTGGAAATTCAATGGATGCCCATCAATTGGGCAATGGTCTTTGGCATATGAATGTAATGGAATATAATTCTTCTTTAAGAAATAAAGAGTGGACTGATTACAGAAAAGCCTGGAAAGACTTATAGGAACTGATGCTGAATGAAATGAGAAGAACTAAAAGAACAGTGTACACAGTAATAACAAGATTATGTGATGAGCAATTGTGATGAACTTGGCTCTTATCAACAATGAGGTGATTCAAGTCATTTCTGATAGACATCTGCATCAAGAGAGATCTATAAAGATTGAATATGGATCAAAACATAGTATTTTCACCTTTTGTTGCTGTTATTTGTTTGCTTGCTTTTCCTTTCTTTCTTGTTATTTTCTCCCTTTTGTTCTGATTTTTCTTGTGCAGCATGATGAATATGGAAATATTTAGAAGAACTGCACATGCTTAACTTATATTGGATTCCTTACTGTCTGGTGAAAAAAGGAGGGAGAAAGGAGAGAGAAAAATTTGGAACACAAGGTTTACAAAGGTGAATATTGAAAACTATTTTTACATGTATTTGGTAAAATAAAATGCTATTTAAAAAAAAGTAAAATAAGAGCTTTTTGAGAAAGAAACTGTTTTACTTTTGCATTTATATCCCCAGCACTTAGAACATGTTTTACATATAGTAAATAATTAATAAATGTTTTATACATTCATTCATGGATTAAAATGTAGATGTGGACAGATTATAGATGCATGCAAAATATATAAGTGAATTTATTTTCAAAAGTGCTTGGGTTGGGGCAGCTAGTTGGCACAGTGGATAGAGCACCAGCCTTGAATTCAGGAGGACCCGAGTTCAAATTTGGTCTCAGACACTTAACATTTCCTAGCTTTGTGACCCTGGGCAAGTCACTTAACCCCAGCCTGGGTGGGGGGGGGGGGGAGTGCTTGGGTTATTGAGGTAGCTTTGAAACAAGACAATGATCTCTCAAAATGCTTTTAATTGAAAATATGCTGAGAATGATCTCAAACTTTGCCAACAACAATACGCATATATGACCAAAAGAGAACTAGAGATCATTATTGATCACAAAATAGAGGATTTTGATTACATCAAATTAAAAAGCTTTTGTACAAACAAAACTAATGCAAACAAGATTAGAAGGGAAGTAACAAATTGAGAAAACATTTTTATAGTTAAAGGTTCTGATAAAGGCCTCATCTCCAAAATATACAGAGAATTGACTCTAAATTATAAGAAATCAAGCCATTCTCCAATTGATAAATGGTCAAAGGATATGAACAGACAATTTTCAGATGATGAAATTGAAACTATTTCCACTCATATGAAAGAGTGTTCCAAATCACTACTGATCAGAGAAATGCAAATTAAGACAACTCTGAGATACCACTGCACACCTGTCAGATTGGCTAATATGACAGGAAAAGATAATGATGAATGTTGCAGGGGATGTGGGAAAGCCAGGACACTGATACATTGCTGGTGGAGTTGTGAAAGAATCCAGCCATTCTGGAGAGCAATTTGGAACTATGCTCAAAAAGTTATCAAACTGTGCATACCCTTTGACCCAGCATTGCTACTACTGGGCTTATATCCCAAAGAAATACTAAAGAGCGGAAAGGGACCTGTATGTGCCAAAATGTTTGTGGCAGCCCTTTTTGTAATGGCCAGAAAATGGAAAATGAATGGATGGGTAAATTATGGTATATGAATATTATGGAATATTATTGCTCTGTAAAAAATGGCCAGCAGGATGAATACAGAGAGGTTTGGAGAGACTTACATGATCTAATGCTGAGTGGAAAGAGCAGAACCAGGAGATCACTATACACTTCAACAATGATACTGTATGAAGATGTATTCTGATGGAAGTGGAAATCTTCAACATAAAGAAGATCTAATTCAGTTCAAGTTGATCAATGATGGACAGAAACAGCTACACCCAGAAAAGGAACACTGGGAAAGAAGTGTAAACTGTTTGCACTATTGTCTTTCTACCCAGGTTATTTTTACCTTTGGAATCCAATTCTTCCTGTGCAACAAGAAATTCGGTTCTGCACACATATATTGTAGTTAGGATATACTGTAACACACTTAATATATGTGGGATTGCCTGTCATCTAGGGGAAGGAGTAGAGGGAGAGAGGGGAAAATTTTGAAATTTTGAAAAGTGAATACAAGGTATAATATTGTAAAAAAAAATTACCCATGCATATGTATTGTCAGAAAAATCATAATTATAAAATTAATAAATTATAAAAAAACCAATACGCATATATAAAAAAGAAAAGCATTTGATACAGTAATAGGAACTTTACTCAAAAAGGAAAAAAAATCAAGTAAATTCAGACATTGTAGTACATGGATAACTGCAAAGCACATATTGAAGAGAAATGCAATTGATCTTAGACTTGATGGAGTCATTATGGTAGCATAGACTCACAATGTACCTAACAACAACTGAAAATATAAATGAACTTACTTATGAGGAACTTTCTATAAGGGCTAAAACCTTAATTAAAAGTATAAAACTATGGGTTATCATTGTGGTGTAGATAGGCACTGGCTGACCCAGGATCTAATTAATAATGAGAACTTGAGTTTGTCTTTAAAAAAAAAGAAAGAAAGAAAGAAAGAAAAGAAACAAATACACATGTAACCACAATGTAAACAACTTAGAGACATTAAAAATTAATTTGCAAGTTTGGATTTTGTGCTAATGCTAAGACTATATATTTCTTCCTAGGCACTATGTTTACAATTCACATAAGCCATTGATGCTTATGTAAACTAGATAGTCCAGAGACCCCGGGTTCCTATGAGGATGGTTATTTTCACAAAATTCAGTATATTGGCACTCACTTATGCTTTGTCTGGAAAAGTAAGTCCTTATCCCTGGAATCCTGGAACCCATCTGTAAAAATTTTAATTATCTAACTAAGGAGTATAATAAATTAGGTACTACTATGGGCAGCAGCTGGGGGAGGAAAGAATGATAAATCTACAGACACCAGTTTAATAATAAAAGGCAGGAAGATGGTTGTAAACCTTTGTGAAAAGAAACTATCATCCAATCCCATTTCAGGTGCTGTTCACATGGTTGTCACAGTAGCACTTTTTGCAGACAAACTTTTTTTTTTTTTTAATCTGCAATGAGAATAACAGAATAGATCTTTCTGATTCCTAAATCTAACACTATTTACCATACCATGATAATTTTTCATTACACATGAAGTTTAACTCCACTAAATTGGTTGGCAGAAGACCTGAATTCTAATTTTATACAGTCTAGCTGTCTAACCCTGAGAAAATAGTTCGGCTCTCAGTTTCATCATCTTTAAAATGAAAGAATTGGATTAGGTTGGTTATTTCAAAGTATAATCTGGGAATATCTGTGAGTTGTCAAAACCCTTTCAAAGACTTCTGTGAGCTCAAAACTATTTTCATAATAACTGAAATGTTTTAATATTTTAATACAGTAAACATTAATAAATATAGTTCACATAAACAAAAGCTTAGGAATGAGATCAATAATTTTTGAAAGTGTAAATGATTCTGAGACCAAAAAGTATGAGCCTATTGATTTAAATAACCTATAAAAGTCCTTTCCAATTCTAAGCTCCTCTAAATGTTGATAAACTTGTAATTAGGAAGATCCATGTTGAAATTCCATTTTATCTGGCATTTACTAGAACCTTACAAACCTCAAATTATCCTGTACATATTGGCCTTCATTATTATTAAAATAAGTATTTGATCAGTTGTTCATTGTGTTTTTGTGCAGTCATGTTGAACTTGATGGGGTTTTCTTGCCAAGGATGTTGAAGTGGTTTGCCATTTCCTTCTCCAGTGGATTAAAGGCAAACAGAAGTTAAGTAGCTTGCCCAGAGTCACACAGTTCAGTCACAGTCATAATTTCTAACTTCTGATTCCCAATTCAGTGCAACTGTGACAAGGCTGCTCTTCTTGACTCATGCATAGAAAATGTACCATGATCTCGATGATTGGTCATTGTATGAGTCATTACTAACTGTTCTCCCCAGTAGTTCTCTCATGGATTTTAGTTTTCACCTGTTAAAATTCTGAGAAGTAAATATTTTTCTTCTATTTGGGGAAATGATATCATAAGTACTTTCTCCAGAACAAGAGCAATAGACATTGTATAATAGAAAAGAAAAAAAAAAAAAAAAAAACAAGCTCATTGAAATTTGCATGCATTCTGAGAGAGAAATTGAAGTATTCAATTTCGTTTTTTCTTTCTTTTATTTTTCCCCTTTGGCAAATTCTTCAGTAGCATAATGTATATTCTTAAAAGAGAGAGGTTTAGCATCTGGGTTGATGAAGACACAGGAAAATTAAACATATGTTTCAGTGAGCAGAAAGAAGGCAGATTGTTGGATTCCTATAGAAGCTATTAAAAATCTCTTCTGTGGTAAAACTGAAAACATCGAGAAAGAATATTTCTTTAGTTTAAAAACAATTTCTAGGTTTTCTAGTTTAAAAGTTAGTTCAAATTAGGCCTTCTATGCCATGATAAATTTTCCTTACGTTAAAGTTAGCTTCACTAAATTGGTGTCAGAAAACCTGAATTCTAATATTATGTAGTCCCTAACTAGCTATCTAACTTTGAGAATACACCCAAGAGTCTCAACTTAGTCAAATTAAGGCCTTCGGTCAATAAATTAAGGGCAGTAATCAAAATGGTAGAACAAAGAGTACCTCTTTGTTAAGAAAATGGCTTTCTAGTATCTGAAGTAATCAGCCATTAATCCATCTAAAGGAAGTTCCCTCTTTACCATTCCCTAAAAGGATGGTGTTATTACCTACCCTTTTCCATTTCAAAATTAAGTTATCAACTTCAAGGAACAGATTCTTTCAATTCTTGAGGGAATGTTCAAAGTAGGAACTCATATTTTACAATTTTTCCTTTGCTTTTGATGTTCATAAATATTACCTCAAATTTTCTTGGGAGTAGAGAGCCAAGTTTGAGAACATGGGGAAACTATTCCATTTTAGACAACTCCCTTTTCCTGCTTCCTCCCTTCCCTCCCTTCTTCCCTCCTTTCTTCCCTCTCTCTCTCTCTCTCTCTCTCTCTCTCTCTCTCTCTCTCTCTCTCTCTCTCTCTCTCTCTCTCTCTTCTCTCTCTCTCCTCTCTCTCTCTCTCTCTCTCTCTCTCTCTCTCTCTCACTCTCTCCCCCGTCTCTCTGTCCTCTTCTGTCTCTGTCTCTGTCCTCTGTCTCTCTCTGTCTCTCTCTCTCTCTCTCTCTCTCTCTCTCCCGTCTCTCTGTCTCTCTGTCTCTCTCTCTCTCTCTCTCTCTCTCTCTTCTCTCTCTCTCTCTCTCTCCTCTCCCCGTCTCTCTCCTCTCTCTCTCTCTCTCTCTCTCTCTCTCTCTCTCTCTCTCTCTCTCTCTCTCTTTCTCTCTCTCTCTCTCTCTCTCTCTCTCTCTCTCTCTCTCTCTCTCTCTCTCTCGTAAAAATAGTATATATAGATTAGATTAATGCTAAATTGCATAAAATTCATTCTGGCAAATTTGTGCCTAAAATACAGAGTATATTATTACTTTTTCTCTGATAGATCCCCACAAAAACAATATCAATGAAAAAAGGAAGGTGATTCTACTAGAAAATTTTCTGAAATTAAATTAATTGAACATGCAGAGGAGAAGGTTTGAAAGTCATGGAAAAAACCATAGGACAAGTGCATACATTATTTATTTTTTAAATTAATTTTATAATTATAATTTTTGACAGTACATATGCATGGGTAATTTTTTACAGCATTATCCCTTGTATTCATTTTTACAATTTTTCCCCTCCTTCCCTCTACTCCCTCCCCTAGATGACAGGCAATCCAATATATTTTACATGTGTTACAGTATAACCTAGATACAATATATGTGTGTAAACCAAATTTCTTGTTGCATGGTAAGAATTGGATTCTGAAGTATAAGTAACCTGGGTAGAAAGACAACAGTGCAAACAGTTTACATTCAATTCCCAGTGTTCCTTCTCTGGGTGTAGCTGTTTTCTGTCCATCATTGATCAACTGGAAGTGAGTTGGATCTTCTCTTTGTTGAAGATTTCCACTTCCATCAGAATACATCCTCATACAGTATCATTGTTGAAGTGTACAGCGATCTCCTGGTTCTGCTCATTTCACTCAGCATCAATTCATGCAAGTCTCTCCAAGCCTCTCTGTATTCATCCTGCTGGTCATTTCTTACAGAGCAATAATATTCCATAACCTTCATATACCATAATTTACCCAACCATTCTCCAATTGATGGGCATCCATTCATCTTCCAGTTTCTACTGACTACAAAAAGAGCTACCACAAACATTTTGGCACATGTGAGTCCCTTTTTCTTCTTTAAGATCTCTTTGGGATATAAGCCCAGTAGTAGCACTGCTGGATCAAAGGGTTTGCACAGTTTGATAACTTTTTGGGCATAGTTCCAAATTGCTCTCCAGAATGGCTGGATTCTTTCACAACTCCACCAACAATCCATTAGTGTCCCAGTTTTCCCACATCCTCTCCAACATTCATCATTATTTTGTCCTGTCATCTTAGCCAATCTGACAGGTGTGTAGTGGTATCTCAGAGTTGTCTTAATTTGCATTTCCAGAATGGTTGGATCTGTTCACAATTCCACCAACAATGTATCAGTGTCCCAGTTAAGAAGTGAATCTTGAAGTAAGTCAGCAAAACTATGATGTAGAGTGGAGGAGGAAAAATGTCACAGGCATGAGACACAACCAATGAAATGGCACAGAGATAAGAAAAAGAAGGTGTTAATAATATGATATGTGGAGAGGAGCAAAGTGTGAGAACATGGAAAGGTTTTAATGGGTGTGATATGATTGAAGATCTAGCAATGAAAATGGAGGAGTGATGGGTAAAAGGAAAACCAGGAGAGAGGAATTTAATGAAAACCTAAAAGGCATAATACTTCAGAAAGAAAAAAATTATCAACTGCTCAAAATGTGGCATAGAAGTGAAGAATGATGGGGATTACTTGAGAAAAGGGGATTAATGTATTAATTGGGAAACTTTGAGAGAGCAGTTTAGTAAAATTATGAAGTCACAGAGTTAAGTAGAAAAGAAGAGGAAAGTTAATAGAGAAACCTAGTGTAGATGACTTTATCAAATGAAAGGAAATATGACTAGAGTAAGTGTCATCCAATCCAAAGACACCAAAATACAAGAGAACAATGGATGACATATACATGGGTCAAAAAGACTAATAATTTAGATTTAAAGGCAAAAAATTCAAGCAGTTTCTGTTTTGTCATGTGAAAGATGAAAAAATAAACTTTTCCACAAAAAAAAAATCCAGAAAGGAAAATGATCAAACACTAAAATTGAAAAGATGTGCAGCTACCTCAGACCACCTACCACAACATGGTTGTGGGGCTAGATGACCCTCTTTTACTTTTGTTGTTCAGGTTTCACAGATGGTTTTAGTTGAAAAGGCAAAATTACTCATGTAATTCAATATGTGCCACAATAAGTACAGAATTGAGGACTGACCTTTTGCAGCCCTCCAAAATTATTTTTCTGAGTCCATTTTGTGATTCTATTCACATGTCACTTTTCACAATAAATCAGGGAACCACTTCAGTTCTCTTCTCTGAAGTAGATTTATTTCTCACAGCACTTAGTGAAGGCATATACAATTAAGCACACAATATGTGTGCAATTCATTTTTTGAATGAATGCATTTTAATCTGTCTGTATCTTGCATATGGTCAGTATCTAATCGGAATTTATTGAATTGAATTTAAGTATATTGTATAGCTAGATAGGTATGCATGCTTACAGTTATAACATTAATAAATAAAATTAGTCTTATTTAGCTAACATGGCTTTTTACTTTTTACTTTTTTTCTCCAGCAAAACATAGTCCAGTCCCAAAACATCAATCACCTAAAGCCAATGAATGACATGGATATGAGTCAAAATGGCTAATAACTTAGATATTCAGACAATAAATAAGACAACAAAATTTGAACAGTATTATTTAATTCATAGTTTATATAATAAAACTTTAAGATAAAGTGAGTTGACTAAGGCTTTACCCCAATGTGTAGAGGAGTGTAGAGGAGTGTAGAGAAGTGTAGAGGAGGTCATTGCAATCATAGACACAACAGAGCTTAAACTAATTAGCAAGAATAGCAATGGGAACAGAAGCTAGAGCTGTGATTTAACTAATAAAAGAAAATTCTCATATGAGAAACTACTTTCACCAGTACAGAATCTCCTCTGCAATTTATAGTATGACAGAGTTGCCTAGAGTCATGTAAATTTAAGTGACTTTCTTAGAAAGAAAGAAAAATTCATTTTTATTAATAGCATTTTATTTTCCCAAATACACACAAAGATAGTTTTCAACATTCACCTTTATAAAATCTTGTTTTCCAAAAATTTTTCTCTCTCTTCTCCTTCTCCCTCTCCAAGACATCTAGTATAGGTTAATCACGCAATTCTTTTAAACATATTTCCATATTCATCTTGCTGTACAAGAACAATCAGATTAAATGGGGAAAAACACAAGAGAGAAAAAAATAAGGAACAAAAAAAAGTTAAAATACTATGCTTTGATCCAAATCCAGTCTCTATAGTTTTCTTTCTGGATGTGGATAGCACTTTCCATCACTAATCTATTGGAATTGCCTTGAATCACCCCATTGTTGAAAAGAGCAAAGTCCATCATATTTGAGCATCACGTAATCTTTTTGTTACTGTGTGCTATTCTCTTGGTTCTGCTCACTTCTTTTAGTATAATTTCTTGTAGGTCTTGATAGGCTTTTCCAAAGTCAGCCTGCTCATCATTTGTTATAAAACAATAATAAAGAAAAATTCATTTAAGTAGGAAGCTATGTGATACTGCTCTGGAAAGAGTTCTTGTCTCCCTTCTCTCCTTTCACTGTTGCCTCAGTTACTGTTCCAGGGGGATCTATTCCCAGTCTGCAACTCTTAGGGCACTATTTGTCCTATGCAGCTCAGCTGTACTTGCCCTGGAGGCAAAAATTCTGATCATTCTTCTAATTTAATTTTTGAAAATTATTTTATTTTTAATTTGTGGAATAAACCAAATATTTCCATAAACTAGTATGATAAAAAAGATAATTACACATGAAACCACAAATCTACTATGTACAATTTGCTATTCCTTTTAACAAAATTATCATGTAAAGTTCTTTTGTTTTTCCTTCCCTTCCCCCCTTACTCTCATTGGACACAAATTACTTATTTACTCAAAAGTCATTCTTAAAACAATTTCTTAATTCTTGTTCTGGATTTCTAATTTTTCCAATTATAAGAAATCCTGAGCAGAAATTCCCTTTCCTCAGATACACAAATCACCTCTAATTTAATAGTCCAAGGATATTACCTGGAGTTCTAAGAAATTAAATGATTTGCCTGTAGTCCAGTAGCCAGGATCTGTAAGAGGAAAGATTTCAACCCTTGTTTTCCTTAACCCCAGGTTGGCCCTCTGCCTGCTTCATCACATTCATTGCATCTGGTGCTTTAAAAATGATTACTGTAAAGTATCATTTATGAAGTCAGCTGTCTGCAATTCCTGGGCTTCTAGAACATCTCTCAAAATAAGTTCAGTTCACAAAGCCCCCAAACACAACTTTCCTTTCAAGCAGCAACTAGCAAGCATGGTAGAAAAGAGCTAGTAAATCAGAGAGACCATTTGAAGGAATGGGATTGGTTGCTTTGAGAAATCACTGAAAGAAATGTTACTCTGATTAGCCAGTGATGTCTATATAAATATGAGCTGCTATTATTATTTTCATTATAGATAAGGCTAGCCTTTTCTAAGTGACTGACAACATTTCTAAAAGGCCAGAATTTACCAATGCTGAGAAGTGGAAAAGAAGGAAACAAGTGTTTATTAAGCACCTACTATGTGCTAGGTATTGTATAAAGTGAAATATTTTCTCACTAGATCCTCATAGCAACCCTAAGAGAGATGATGATGATGATGATGATGATGATGATGATGATGATGATTATCCCCATTTTATAGCTGTGGAAACTGAGGGAGACAGAGGTTGATTGACTATGTTATCTAGCTAGCAAGTATCTAAGACCAGATTTAAACTAATATCTTTTAGACTCTAGGCTCAGTGCTCTGTCCATTGTGCTACCTAAGAGGCACTCAGGAGAAGCTGCAGAAAACAGGAAAAATATGCTTATGAGAGAGAGAACAACAGTGATAGTATCCATGGCTGTGAGAGAGACAGTGAATAACATATTTTCTTTTTTTTTAATTAAAACTTTTTATTTTCAAAACATATGCATGGATAATTTTTCACCATGGTTGACCCTGCAGAACTCTGCAGAACCTCCAAATTTCCCCCTCTTCCCCCAATCTCTCCCCTAAATGGCAAATAATCCAATATATATTAAACATGTTAAAATATATGAATAACAGATATTCTTAAAACAAAAGAAAACCAGCAATAGAGACAGATAATTAGATAGCACTAAGGTAAATGGAGGTGAATATGTATAAGTACCCAAGCATAGAGCATACTTATTGTATCCTTCATCAACTCCAAAAACCATCCACCAAGATATGGAGGGATTGCAATCTGTACTAATAGATGGAGTGCCCATACAATGAGTGTCATTAATCATTTTAAACATTTTAAAAAATTATAAACTTATAATGGTTTGGTTAGTAGCATTGGGGGATTGTTTTACACGTATCTTTTTGGCATATACCCAGACTGAAGGGAGTAAATCTTTTCTCCCAATGTTCTTTCTTGTAAAAAAAAAATCAATTAAATATTGATTTTTTAACTTCACTGTCACTTCCCAATGTCCTCACAACATACACATACACACAAATAGAACATTTACTTATAACAAAGAATGGAGTTTAAAAAAGCAAGTATATTCAACTGCATAGAATCAAGATTTAGGGTTGGAAGGGACTCTAGAGACTATGGACTATAATCCCATGGCCTCATTTCAATCCTATAATTTATCTCCCATTTGGCAAATGTCTTTACTCTCTGGATCTTTGGAGCAAAATAAAGGGACTGGTGTTCCCATTCCAGGTCTAGATCTATGATCCTTCTGGGAAAGAGAGGTAAACATTTTCCAAGTCAAGTGGATGAGCAATTAAATGCTTATTATAGACCAAGCATTGTGCCTGGTTTGTTGTTCTTGTTCAATTTTTCAATTGTGTCCAGTTTTTTATAACACTATTTGGGGTTTTCTTGGAAAAGATGCTTAGAGCAGTTTGCCATTTCCTTTTCCAGCTCATTTTTGTAGATGAGGAAATTGAGGCATATGGGGTTAAGTAACTTTCCCAGGTTTACACAACTAGCATCTGAGGCCACATTTGTAAAATCAGGAAAAAAAGTCTTTCTGACTCCAGGTCCCATGCTCTATATTTGATTGAGCCACCTAGCAAGCAAAAGGCAACTCCTTCCTTCAAGAAGCTCCCAGACCAGTAGGGTATACAACCCTGGACAAGTTCCTTAACCTATTTATCTCAGTTTCCTCAACTGCAAAATGGGAGTTTATTACTTCATTTTACTTTATTACAGCACTTATTATTTATTACAGTACTTACTTCTTAAAGTTGTTGTGAGGATCAAATGAGAAAATATTTATAAAACATTTAGCACAGATCTGGCACATAGTACATGCTCTATAAATGCTTATTCTTTTTCTCCCAAAAGTGTCTTGTATTAGAAATGGACCACTTTCCCTTCAATAATTACTGTTGGAATTTTTCTCAATCAAATAGATGTGAGGCAAAAAATTTCAATTGGTTTAATTTGCATTTCTCTGATTGATAGTATTTTGGACCATTTTTATATAATTATTGGTAGTATTTCTTCTTTTGAAAATTAGCTTTTATATTTTTTGTCCATTTGTGTGTAGGAAAATGGCCCTTGGTCTTATAGATTTACTTAAGTTTTCTGTATAACTTGGATATGAGATAACAGGAGAATTATGAATAAATGTCATCTATTTGTGATCTTTTCTTTAAGGTCCAAACAATTCACACTTACAGATTGTGATATTGGTATCCATATATGCACACACACACACGCACACATATACGCACACACTTTATTGATTTTTATACCTAGCTGGCTTCTGTAATATCTAAAAAATTCTGACGTCAGAATCCCTAGTTCCCTAACAATTTTTCCTGTTACCCCAAAATGTTGTGGGGAACTCTCCTATTTGTAGTAGAAACCATCTTCTATCCTCCCCAACCAGTGGAAAGACCCACATGTAGATCAGGTGAGAGACAAAAAAAAATTCCATTGTTTTTAGGGTTTAATTTCACTCATTCATCTAAAACCTTTGGATACTTTCTATGCTTTTCAACAACTGTCAATAATCTCTTGGTATGTAGTATGGATATTCTAACCAAAATTTTCTTGTAGGGCTCCCTTTAAAGTCAATGGGCTTGCTCTGTAGCCCAAATCCTTCCCTTTACACAGGGGAAAAACAGACTCAGTGAGGTAATACAAAACTTTGAGTAAAATGACCATATATGTCAGAATTCATAAATAAAAACTAAGCCCTTTACTGATTTCTTACTTTGTAAGCAGATCAATAGAGAGGAAACCATGACTTACAATTTTTTTTCATTGATGTTAAGATGCATTTTTATTTAGTTCAAAATACTTCTCTCCTTTTAAAAGGATGGTGTTATAGAATTGATGCATAATATTTAAAAAGCAAGAATTTTATTCAGTTTGTGGTAGAGGGAGATTTGGGGTGATTATGTGCATGCATGTATGTGTGATATTTGATTTTCTGATTTATTATTTAGAAATTGACCAAATTAAAGAAGTCATGAATCTGGTGCCAGAGAGATAATTTTTCTTTACCAAATATGTAGATTACTAGTTAATAATAATAATAGATAATATTTACATAGCACCTTCTATGTGCCACAAACTGTACTAAGTGCTTTACAAATATTACTTCATTTGATCTTTACCAAAAACTTTTGATAATCAACCTTGGTATATAGGTGCTATTTTTATCTCCTTTTGACATTGAGAAAATTGAGTCACCACATTTAGATGACTTGTCTAGGTTACAAAGGTAGCTAGTAAGTGTCTGAAGTCAAATTGAATTCAGATGTGAATTACTCAAGGGCAGCTAGGTGACACAATGGATAGATCCATGGGCTGAGATCCAGTAAGATCCATCATCTGGCCTCAGGCATTTACTAGTTATGTGACCCTGGGGAAAACACTTAATCCTGTTTGCTTCAGTTCCTCATCTGTAAAAATGAACTAGAGAAGGAAATAACAAACTCTAATCTTTTTGCCAAGAAATCTCCAAATGGAGTCACAAAAAGTGGAAAACAACTGCAACAAACAACAACAAAACAACAATAAAATTTTGTTACTCTAGGTTCAGTTCTTTCTCTCCATTTTGGCTCCTCACTCCCTATTTCAGGTCTTTTATTTTTCTTCATTATTCTGCTTTGATAGATTTTGGTTTCACTTCTAATAATGACACTGTACTTCATTTTAAAAGTATCCTGGGATTATGACCTTCAGTCATCACCACTGTGGGTACATTTGGCTGAAAAACTGAGGAGAAACAGATCTTTCCAGGCTCAATACACATACACAGAGGGTGCTTTCTTTGAAGAGCTTGTGATACTTTTCAGGTTTCCAGTCATGCAGTTAATAAATCCAGAGATAAGTTAGTCAAATTCTTGCCTTGCATTAATTCCCCCAAATTAGCCCAGAAAGTCAGCCCAGAAAGACCAGCTTTCACCCCAGGAGCCCTCACAAAGGCTGAATCAAGCCCACCAATACTTTGGGTCCCTCATTAGACAGAAAAGGCTCTAAGATCTTTTTCTATCTATTTAAGCTCAAAATCAAGTGAAAAATGCCAAAGAAGAAGTGACCATTTTACTCCATGGAAAGATTTTCTTCCTTTTAGCTTCTATGCTATCCAATTTCCCTAAAGAGAGAGAGAGGGGAAGAGAGGGGAAGAGAGGAGAAGAGAGGGTCACAAAGAAAGAGCAAGAGGAGAGGAGAGCTATCCACTAATTATACCCTTAAGAAAACATTTAATCAGAATGTCAATTAATTCAAGCTTCTTGGATTTGTTTACTGGCCCAGACAGAGATAAAAGGCAGCCACCAGGGACAGAGGCAAGAAAGCTGAGTCCTCAGGACTCTGAATCCTGCATCTGCAATTAGGGTCAAATCATCAAAAGTGTTACCTCTTTTACATTGGCTCTTCTTGGCTCTCTAGATAAAAATCATTCTGATATAACTGATAGGAAGGTGTGTACCCTCTGACCCCAGAAGATCCCATCTTACTACATATGCAACCTCTACTCCAAATTTCCCCCAAGAGACTGCTCCTTTGTATCCTCAAGAAAGTTGCGTATTTTAATAAGGTTTCCACAGTGTTGAAAAGCATTGTAATTCATAGACACATATATGAGGCAAGAATTGATATCATGTAGTTAAAAGGGCCATAGATGATGATTTAATACTTGGAAAAGGTTTTATAGCCCAAGGATCATTAGCTTTATGCCACTTTTTTAAAGAGCAGAATCACAATCTGAAGGGAAAAGCTCAGAGACAATTTGGATGTGGATGCCAGTGGGCTTTTTCTCTGCTATATATCAGTTCTGAAACTAGGCCTCTGATATCTCATTATCTCAAGGAGGAGGAATTAAAAAGTTGAACAAAACAGTTGAGAAAAATTTAGAATAGATGCTGAAGATCTCAAAGAAGGTCTGAAAAAAAGAATATAATTGATAAACTCAGCATTTGTCTGTGAAGTCCCTCAAAAGCATCTTTATTCTATGGCTATATTAATTCTGAGAGAAATCCTCATGCTCAGCTGCTGAGTCACTAGGAATATCTTCTTGATCTCAGAAGAGAATTTAAGATTGTAGGATTATAGGTCTATGAGCTTTAAAGGGAAGGAAGGGGGAGGAGAGAGAAGAATGGTTATCGGTAAGGGAAGAAAGTATTTAGGGAAAGGAGAGGAGAAGTAGGGTCATGAAGGCATGCATATTTTTGCATGACCTTATCAATAAAATGTATATTTCTTTAGAATGGAAACTATGTTTTTGTTTAATTTTAATGCTTTGAGCATTTGTTTTCAGTCATGTCTAATTCTTCTTGACAAATTCATGAGGTATTTTTGGAAAAGGTGCTGGCTGTAGTGTTCTTCTCCAGTGTGTCCCCATTTTACAGATGAAGAATTGAGATAAATAGAGGCTAAAAGACTTTAAAAATTGCCCAGGGTCACATAAAACTAGTAAGCAAGGTTATACTTGAAATCAGATTTTCCTGACTGCAGACACAGAGCTTTATCTACTGTGTTACTTAGAATACGTTTCTTAAGTATAGGAAGTGCTTAACAAATATTGTATTAGATTTTCAAGGAGGTTAAATGATTACAGATCATTGGTTGGAAGTCTCCTCAGAGACCACATAGTTCAACTCCTTCATTTTACAGGTGAGGAAAGAGGCTTAAGGAGATGAAGTGGTCACACAGATAGTATCAGAGGAGAATTGAACCTAGAACCTTTGTCTTCAGAGCCAGCCTTTTTACTTCCCTACTTGATTAAAAGGCAAATTTCCTGAAACTAGAGAAACTAAAGAAGGGGAAAAATGTTTCCTCTGATTCTTAGATACCCATAATAGAAACAGGTTCTTTTAGGTGGTGCAGTGAAGAAATTTCTGTGTTTGGGTTCAAGGGGGACCCCAAAAAGGTTGGGGTTCCAACCTGGCATCACAAGGTATCTCAAAAGAATTTGTAGTGTTGGACTCATTTTCAAGTCAAGGGGCAAAGTTTATTATAATTGTAATGCCAATTAAAGTGGGCTAAGTTCCAAAAGAAGTTAGCAAAGAACCAGGAGCAAGAAAATAAATTTATAGGAGAAAAGTAGAGAGACCAGGTGCTTCATGTCACTGATAAATTAATTTTATGTCTTAGAGGTGGAGTTGAGGAGTGATCTGGTTCTCACTTTGTGTGCAGGTGCAATACCCATAATTCTATGGGAAGATCTCAAGAGGGGAATCTTCCAGAGGTGTGTTTTTAGGCTTGAAATGTCCCTAGTGATGGAGACCCAATTTTGTTCTGTGTCTGTGTCAACTTTAAGCGCCTCATTATTGTTGTTCATTAATCTCAGAAACTTTGTTATCATTGATCAACAGATATTCTCTGACAGTCAACATAGCATCCTGGTCATATAGAATAAATTAGGGCAGAATAACCTAGGAGAAGAAGTATATCATTTCCAACTCCTCACTCCTGAGACCAAATGGCTTCAGGGCTATTGCTACATGTTTTCTAGGAGCTGCACCACATCAGCTAGACTTAGAGTCAAGAAATCCTGAATTCAAATACTTACTAGCTGTGTGACCTGGAGAAAGTCATTTAACCTGTTTACCTCAGTTTCCTCATTTATAGAATAAGGATCATAATCGTAAGTACCTTTGTTGTGAAAGACAAAAGATAATTATAAATATAATATATATAATGTATAATTATAAATATAATAATATAATAAAAGATAATTATAAAATGCTTAACACAGTTCCTGACACACAGTAAGGTCTACACAGTTAGTTGCTATTATTATTATTATTATTATTATTATTATTATTATTATTATTATCTAAGCATTGTTATTTGATATTATACTCTAATAGATGCAGTTTTATTTTCTCCCAATTTTACTCTGCTTCCCATTCCTCATTTGATTTTAAAGAATTATGATGAGAAGACACATGTACTGTTCAAATAAAGTAATAAAAGTCTAGAATAGGAAGAAAATAGAATCATTTAGTCCAAGCTTACAGGTGAATAAAATGAGGCTCCAAGACTTTGCCCAGATGATCAATATTCAAATCCCTATCTTCATTATTCATTTCATATAAAAGCAAATGGATTATTTTAGCATAGATTTGACCCTACTAAATGTAGGGAATTAATTAAAACAAGTATTCATCTATGTTCACTGGTTTGTCAAGTACCAGTGAACAAGCTTTTCTTGAGTTTGGGCCTATGGTTATTTTGAAATAATCACAACACCCCCAATGTGCTTTATTACATTACA